>NC_090265.1:1604065862-1604168362 GCF_040414725.1 Anabrus simplex | reverse complement strand
GAGGGCACCATCATAACTTAACCTATAGCAGATTTTAAACAATGTACTTACAGTTTCACCTGGTGACGCGTTGTGTTAGGTTTTAACTTAAAAATCCTAACCTAAACTGAATTAGCATATAGAATTGGCTTCAGGAAGGGCATCCGGTCGTAAAATAGGGCCAAATACACATACCGTCGCCGAAGTTTTATAATTTCACTCGCTTACTGAGTGTAAGCGCATCAACGACAAACGAGGAAAAATATTCGTCACGACGTACCACACTCGTTATATTCGTGAATATAATGCCATAGAACTCGTGAAACCTTCACCTGTAATCCAAGAGGAACACTACAGAACTTTACTGAATACCACCATCGCAAACAACCAAATACAAATTTCTTTTACTTCACGCTTAACTCTGTCTTCAAACTGGGCAACCTAAATATTTTTCTGCGGCTATCGGAAAACATATTCTACACGTGCCATCAATGAATTGCTCGAAAAAACTGTATACATTCCGAAATCCCCAAATAAAACATATTCTTCTATATTGCAGTTGATTTCATAAACTGGCTCTATTTTTATTAGCAAGACGATGTGCATGTGGCTATACTGTTAACATGTTAATATTTTATTTGTAGCGTGTGGCGCTGAACACTTCGAGTATCAAGTATTAAAAGTATCATGCCTTACCTAAGCTAGCTGGCCTGTCGCCGTAAATTGCTGTCGGGGAAGTGCCCACAGCCCCGCCCCGCTCCCAGGACAAGGAAGCTTCAAGTGCATGCGTCAACCAAGCGACTTAAATTTCGCTGGGGCAAGGAAACCCAGCTCGTTGGAGATGCTGACCTACGTTAATGCGAGCGGATTGTCGAGACAGCTGTACTTGGCTTAGCTTGGATGTTAGCAATTTTTTTAACTTTACCACAAGCGTTCTAAGGAAAAATAAGAAAATGTAATTACAAAGTTATTTACATCAGCAACGCTGGGGTAGATGGGGTTCAGTGCACGCCACTGGGTCCTATCTAAGCATGTCATGGGTTTACTTCTTAAAAAAACTTGTTGGCATGGTTTAGCTGGTAAAATGATAGAAGAAGCGGTTGAACAATGGGATACTGTTCCGGTATTGTGTACCAGTCATATTGCCCTCTACGGTGATGAGTGGAATTCGATGTTCATACATAATACCGTCCCAAAATATAACGGATCCACCTCTCTGTTGGGCTTGTGGAATGGCCGTACAGGAATCGTCTGGCTTTACCGCGCTCTCTCCAAACCCTCCTCCGACGATTATCTGGTGTCAGACACATTCGGTACTCATCCATGAAGTGGACCTGCCGGCATTCTTCTAGAGTCCACTCCAAGTGCTCCCTTGCCCATTCGTTCCTGGAACCACGGTGATTGGGGTAGGTGGCCCCTATGTAGACGATTTTTAATTGTCTGCGTAGACACAGGCCTACCGGTTGCCTGCCATTACACAGTTTTCCCATTTTCACACCAGGCAAATGCTGGGGCTGTTCCTTAATTATGGCCACTGCCACTTCCTCCCTATTCCCAGGCCTTTCCTGTCCCGTCGTCGCCGTAAGACCTATCCGTGTTGGTGCAATGTAAAGCAAATAGAAAAAAAGGGAATTACTTGGCTCTTTTGACCAGGTCGACTATCTCTCATTTTATTCAGCTATTCATGAGGCTTAGTGCCCCCTGTTCCACTCCTAGGTCGAGACTTGAAATCACCGAGCGCGCCGAATGCCCGAAGACCCTCACTGGGCACAACCCTCCAAACGACCCGGACCACCTTCTCTATACATATAAAAGAAAAAGCAAGAGAAGCTATTAGAGCCATGAAAGACATCCAAAATCCAGAAAATAATTACCCTTGACCACCGCTATAAAACTGTTTCAAGCGAAAATAATGCCTTTTTTAACATGTCTGTCTGTTAGGTCATCAGCCCAGAGGCTGGTCGGATCCTCAAATAGCACCACCAGTGGCTATGCAGTTATAGGGAAACAGCAAAAACCAATGGCAGAGCCCAAATGAGGCGTAGTAAGCAAGATGAGAAATGAGGTAGTTTGCCATTGCTTTCCTCATTGGGCCAGAATGTGCCACTGCAGCACGACTGACTCTATGAGCAACACCTTTCATAACACTCAGACACTATTTGTGCTCTGAATATCATTCAGCACCACCCATACCCCAGCAACTTACATATTGCCACAGCCATGGATGAGACTGGGACTTCAGTGGAAGCTACATTTTGCTCTGGCCTGTGCCAAGAGACGGATACAAAGGTACTGCATCCATCAAGAAATTGCAACAGGCAACATACCAACTTGAAATTCTATAGGACGATTCAATAATAAACGACCAAGAAGCCCTACAGAAAGTAAAGGCATCTGCCTTCGAGAGAACACTCGGTGTATTAAAATTAACTCGATCGAGACTCGTGTACGTACTTACAAAAGAAGACTATCTAATACAAAAGAGCAGAGATCAACGAGTGCCTTTCAACATACATTAAGAAGACGAGAACAAAAAGGAATTGAAATTTGAGAATTTACAGCACTGACGCTATGACGAAAAGGGAGTGGACTCAGTCTTACTACGACTTGTGGTCACCAGGTTTGCATGTCATGGTTTCCATCATGCAGTCTGCATCAATAAGAGATTCCATGAACCTTGTGATTCGCGCGCGCGCGCGCGTGTGTGTGTGTGTGTGTGTGTGTGTGTGAACTGTGTGGTGAGAGTTGTGGAAGATACCACTAGCAGTTTTGCAATAAGAGATAAAATCATTGTATCACTTTGCTAAACACACTGCACGTACTTCGTGTTATTAGTATTAAAAGTAGTATTTGGAAGAATTTACTTTAAGGAAAATGATGTGAGAAATATGAGTGTAGAAATACTGTCATTAGGAAGAGCTAACATACGGAAAAATTAATTGGCAAATATGACTAGGATATGACTATGCCTAAACCAGTTTCCTCAAAATACAAGTCTGAGAGTCAACCTACCCACAGGCCGTGATTACGAAACGTCACTCTGTAATCATCTTTATTTTCTTTTGATGGATGGTATTGACACTCTTGTTGCGCTGTCTTTGAGGTAGAACAAAGATTGGTTTTTACTCTCAGTGCCTAAGAAATCTAGCATCACTGAAGCGGTAAACAGTCGATAATTGAATACTTTGAATGACAATGGAACATTGATTTTACTTAATTGAGGCTCCTTCCATTGTCCATTAGGTCTTCACTTCTTAACACCAAGTCTCGTGATTTAATTCTAACTTACTTGTCCGCTAAGTCACAGGCTACAATGAGGAGGATGTTGAGGTGATGAATTATATTCCTGAACTATCCAAGAGCATACTGGGCATGTTTCACTTCATACATATTGTCATTTTCTTGTGTCAGCATCCTCCCTTTAATCATTTTTATCTGATGTCTGTATACTATCGTTGATCTGTATATAATGTGCATGGAACAACGACTGTTCAACCGGATGAAGAACATAATAGTCCATCATAGTCTTAGTTATGTATTTTTAAGCACGGAGGAAAACTGCTCACATACATAAAGGTGGTCTGAAATAGAGGCAATGGGCTTTTTCTAGATCATTTTCTCCATTTCTTTCCTAATCACTTTAGACTGTAACTTTGTGTGATTAAACCAAGTTTTACGGCGTAATGTCCGCTGTGTATGCCGGCCGCCTCAGGCGGCCTCGGGTTCGATTCCGGGCCAAGTCAGGAATTTTTTCTTACCTGTTTCGAAGTCCACTCAGTCTACCTGATTACACTCTTCGAATGTAAGTTCACAGCTACGTGACGCAAACTACGTATCAAAATCACTCTTCTTATTCTTTTCTTCCTCCTGGTCTTTTTCCAAATCATTGATGTTGGCACTATGTGTGGACTTAGTCTAATTTTACGGCCGGACGTCTTTCCTGACACCAATTATATTTGGAGAGATGTATTCACTATTGCGTGTTTATGTGCTAGTTTATAGTGTGTTGTATATAAATAAAGATGTGTATTAAGTCAATCACAAACACCCAGTCACAGAGCTAGGGAAATTAACCAAATGCAGTTGAAATCCCTGGCCTGGATGGGAATCGAAGCCGGTGCCCTCTAAACACAAGTCCACTATGGGCAATCCCACGAATCAAATCGCCCGAATCGTAATATGGTAATTTTCCCGAACTCTGTAATACCAAAGGTTAGAAAATCCCGAATAGAATACAAAATCCCGAGCAATACAAACCTCTACGTTTCCCAACGACTCCTCAGAATCAGTACAATGCACCATTGGAGGATAATAACTGCTCCAACAATGTCAGTGAGGGTTGGCACAACCGTTTTCAAATTCTCGTAGAACATCAACATCGAAATTTTTATGTCACTTTGATGGAATTTGGAAAATAACAGGACGGGATTACGTGAATGGTGTTGATCCACGAAATATCACTGTAATATTTGTCACAAACTAAAGGTAATCATTGATTTACTCAAATAAAGTCTCAAATCCCAGGTTGATTAAGAAATACCGTGGTTACTAGCAAGAAATATGTATACGTATTTACTGGCTGTAAATAGGAGTCCATGGTGTTGCATTCCGCTGCATGCGCCGTCTTTTGTTTCTTTCTTGAGGTCCAGGCCTGGCACCGATGAATGGGAGTGCTATGTCTGCGATTTTCGTTATCTTTGGCCATGTCTTGCATTCCCCTGCTCGCGCCGTCGGTTTTTTTTTTTTTTTTTTTTTTTTTTTTTTTTTTTTTTTTTTTTGAGGTCCAGGGCTGGCACCAACGAGCTCTCTTTCTAGCGAATGGGAGTGCGGGTATTTTGTTGAAAAATAGCACGATCCCTGGACCAATAAAACGTTTAATGAATCAGTTAATGCACATGACATGACAGACCATCAAATTACATCGAATGAGAAAAATCAATAAAACGACACCAAAGAACTTCAGTGAGCAAAGACATCACAAACGACAGTGTTGGACAAACAAAACACTTACGGAAGCGCTGCGACGTAGCAGAAATAGTTGTTTGTAAGGCAGTAAAGTATGTATTCTCTAAAATAAAATATTTCGTATTTTCTTAATCAAACTGGGATTTGAGACATTATTTGAGTAAAAGCAATTACTATCTTCCATTTGTGACAAATATTACAGTGATATTTCGTGGATCAACATCATTCACGAAACCCAGGACGGTATCGAGTGTTTGGTTGAATAACTGGCGTTAGGGAGGAAAGTTTGTAGTGCGGCACGCAAATGTAAAGGTTAGTTGTTACAGCAAGAAAGGTTAAGACAACTGGTGTTGGAATAAGATTGAAGTATGGATTTACACTACAGCTTGAATATTCGACAGAACATTGATATCACCATCTAATTTAAATGTGACAAGTGGAGAAAATTGACAGCATATTCGCATGTCACTTCATTACTGCGTAACAAAACATTACTTACATCCTGATTCGTACTTCTTATGAAAGTTTCGGGGTTCTTAGTTTTCCGGAATTTGACGTTCAAATCCAGACGGTTATCAAGTCCAGAGGCGGAGTTACACTGTATTAAAGGATTCTTGTAAAGATTTATCCGGGGGTGACTAAATTGTTGTCCGGTGAGCGTATTATACCGGGTGTGGGTTGGTATTAAGCAATTATATTTAACGACCGTATTTTCAGGGTTATTGAATAATTATCAGAACTGTTCGGTGCAATCTATTGAACGGTACCTGAACTGTGCGCTGCAGGCGGGAGGTAGCTATTGGTCGATATAATCAATGGGTCTCCGTACAGTACAGGTGTGTGATCACCGCTTGGCTATTACCGTCAATGAATGGTGGGTGTTCGAGCTAAGGCCACGAACTTGAATGTCACTCACAGCGAGCAAAACATGGCAATCATTTCCTGTGATCATTAGGACATAATAGGACACTTTAGGAAAATTGCTATTATTCACAACTACATCGAATTCACTATAATTCTTTGAATATTACAAAATGCATTCGTATTCCTAGTTATTTACACACGGTATGTGTAGGAATTTTCAGTGTACATTTGTTGATATTGCTGTCCATTCAACCCAGTCCTGAGCTAATATTTTTGTTCCCACGTAACTATTACATCTTCTACCTATACGCACATGTTTATCACATTCATATCTTAGGATTCTCTTATTCTTCTTACAACCTACACTTCCCTTAAAAGTCAACTGAAGAAGTCCAGTGTATCTCAAGGGGTGGGTGACAGTTGCGCTAATTAGCTCTTGTTCAGTAGCTCATAATTCGGGAAATTCCTTGCTCTCGATAACACACAGCAGAGTAATTAGGTTACTGATCGAGAGAAGAAAGATTGTTGATATTTGTATGTACACAATCATGTAACATGGGAAGAAATTCTAACATGTTAGAAGGATTCAGTTAGGCAATCTATTACACTACTATATTCTCGTAAATGTGTTCGTTAGAAGGCTAGTTATAACTTGAGTGACATAGAGGCGAGGATAGGAATTGTGCCGGCTGCCGAAGCCTGTCTCACTCCTGTGGGGCAATGACTGATGTCTGACAGATATAATGAAATGATGTTGGAGGGTGTTTTTGCAATGAAAGTTGGCATGGAAAAACCGGAGTACCCGGAGAAAAAACCTGTCTCACTTGTGGTGATCACCATGTCATCATATGCACCTGATAACACAATCCTGAGTGAGTAGAATCCAAATACGCAGTGTGGTTGAAGTAAGTCATCAATTTTGCACTTTTAGGAATATACAAACAGATAGATAATCAGACAGACAGGTAGACAGACTGACTGACACCAAAGGAAATAGTTCTATCTCATGTTATCTCGGTGTTCTGATACATTAGGTAAGGATTATATAAAGCCGAGAGAAATATGATGTATCCTCTAATTTTCTCCTGTTATGGATCATTCAAATAACTGTAGGTCTGTGCTTGTGTCCGTTACTGGGTGCAGAGCATGAAGCCTATAGAAAATAGTAATTTACTCCGTCATTTGAAGAGGAATCGAAATTATGTACCTCAAAAAAATTATTTAAAATGAAGACGCGTTTCACATATAGCGTACAGATTTTACATCTAATCAATAGTGTAAGAGGAAACTGAAAAGCAACTCTCCTGGTCTTCCTATAAACTCCTAGTCTATTCAGTGATTTTTGAATAATATGCATATCGAAACCTGCTCTTGGATGAGTAGACACTAGATATGAAGTTTGGCCGAGATATAACCAATAGTGTAAGAGAAAAGAAAAAATCTTCCGGTCTTCGTATAAACCTCCAGTCTAGTCAGTGATTTGTAAATGATGTGCGTATCGAAACCTGCGCGCTTAATAAGTAGACTCTAAATATGAAGTTTGGTCGAGAGATAATCAATAGTGTAAAGGAAAAATTGAAGAAAACACATTTGGTTTTCCTATAAACCCCAGTCTATTTTGTAATTTTTAAATTATTATATGCCTATCGAAACTCGCTCCTGGATGAGTAGAATCTACTGTAGATATGAAGTTTGGTCGAGATATATTCAAACGTGTAAGAGTAAAATGAAAGGACAGTTCTAGTACTCCAATAAACCCCCAATACTTTCAGTTCAGTTTTTTAAATGATATGCGTATTGAAACCTACTCCTGGAGGGGTAGACTCTAAACATGGACTTTGGTCAAGATACATCCAATAGTGTAAGAGAAAATTGAAAGAAACTCTTCTGGTCTTCTTATAAACCCCCGGTCTATTCAGTGATATTTTAAATGATATTTATATGGAAACATTCTCCTGGATGAGTAGTGTAAGATTCCTAGCTGTCTGACTAACTTTTGAAACATATATAAATCTGGATTAAATTGAAAAATCTCAATATCTGCATTTAAAATGGAAATTACGAAAATTAACATTCATTAAATAAAATACACACTCGTTGGACCCTGTACTCACACTTACTTGTTACCTGCTTACTTACACATACGTTATTTGAAGGGCGCCAGCTGCCACTCAGTGCAGCAATAATAGAATGAGACTCTTGACTATCTCTAGGGTGTGGGGTAATAAGCTTACTTTTGACAACATACCATATAAGTTCTGGGAAAAGGAGATTGGCGTTCGGTTTCCCCATTAATTTTGAGGTTAAGATATTTTACTGTCAATGAAATGAAACTATGAATTCGTTTGATAGAACAATATATATTCTTTAAATAATATATCAAAAAATAGTGAGTCTTGTTGCGATAAAACAGATGAGAATATGAAATTATGACATTGCAACTGAAAGAAACTAGGCATGAATTTGAATTCTTCTAGACCGGACATTTAACAATTTATACGAAATATTTCCCTCACTGATTCACTTGACTGTACCTTCAACACTTTTAGTGTAATTACGACGTAATCCATTGATCTGGTGTTTACTGTAGATGTGTCACGCCTAACTTGGTGATACATCCTCGTGACTGCTTCTTCTCCATATCATCTGACTTCTTTGTAAGTCAATATGGTATTACCTCTTGGCAGGTCCAGGGTTGCCCTCTCTGACTCCATGGTAAGCCTTGCGTCCGTGTCTTCAACTAAGTGACCAACTAACTTTTGGCCTCACTCTCTCAATGACCAATAATTAATGGCTCACTGAGTCTTCTCCATCTCTCGTTCACACTTGTTGACTGACCAACTAAGGCCTCTTGATCTAGTAGACTTCTTCACTGTACTGCATCCGTATAACTAATGACTGACGCTACAATATGCACCCACCTTTTATAGACGTTGGTTGACACCGCTACGTAATCTCCAGAAATAACAATGACATACTCCCACAACGCGGCAAATATTACATACAGTGGTGAAATAGCCCGGAGGCGGCTGACTCTCTGAGCGCATATTCTAAATAAATACGATGACATAGCCATGGCGCGGCGATGACTTGGCAGAATCGCCACTAATCTTGCACAATGTCCCAACGTCACACCCAATCTCTGATATATATAAACAATTCTCACTGTACAGGTATTGATTATTATTCTACACATACGTATATATGCATACATCTAAGTACAATCTTGCAAGCAACAGGCAATTGCAAAATCGAATTGAATAAAACGGATAATTACAATAATAGTAACAATATCACAGATAACATAATAATACGGACATAATAATAATAATAATAATAATAATAATAATAATAATAATAATAATAATAATAATAATAATACAGATAAAATAAAAAAATACAGATATCATCTTGTAACGGGATTTGAACCGTTACAGTAGACTGTAAATATGAAGTTTGGTCGAGATTTATTCAGCCGTTTACCCATGATGGTGGAACAAACAAACAGACACGAAAGCTAAAAGCTACTGGTACGATCTTAAATTCACTTCAAACGGATAAATATATCAAAATTTGGCGAAATAAATGACATTACAGACAACGGACCCCTAGAATTTTATTTATAAGACTAGAAAATGTACCCAAGCTTCGCTACGGTATTCTACATTGCATACGGATTTCTCCTTAAATTACTGTTAAGACATTGATTGCACGTCTCTCAGCGCTATCCGAGAAACAAAACAGGGAGGACACCAACGTCGTAAATAGAGGTCCCTTTTCCTAACTCCAGTCGCAATCGAGATGGAGAGATTTGATTATAAACGAAAAATTCAGCGCTATCTAACTTATCAACAATGGAGACAAGACAATAAGTCATAGGGCCGTAGTTGTAGATCACTCCAAATTGTACGGCGATTGTGCTATTCGTTTAGTAATACTACCTACCGTTTAGCCATCAACTATCCCGAAACGAAAGTCTGCACCGTTATTAAAATGCATCCAAATTTCGATATATTCCCCGAAGAAAAGTGTGTCCAGATTTTGGGATTAGCACTCGCATACATTCGGAGTAATTAAGGAAGAAAGTAATACCGTTAAAGAATTTGAAATTAATAGGAAATAGGATTATAACGGAGGACAGCCGTATAGGAAAATATGTAAATACCAAGTGGATGCATTGGAAAATATAATGCCCCTCAATAAATTCTGATGGTATGAGTTACGGATATAAGAAAGCAACAGGCGTGAAATTTAGGGGCAGGGAGTCTTAGGTAAGCAGATAAAGATGGCTTATGGTATTATTACTTCCTCAAGGGCAAGGCAGAATCAAGAAATTAAAGCGGAAAACAGAAGTAGAATAGAAATACAGTAAACATTATAGCAAGTACCAGAAAACATATTACGATGTGAATAATGGGCTACACTCCGCGGTACTGTTCAAATATTAACAACGCCCCTTAGTGCTCTTCGAGGACGACTGTAAACTCCAGCCGTATTCCGCCAATATCCCGCAGAATGGCCCATTGACGCCTCTCTTGCCTTCTACCCAATGAACAACCACGAGTTTGCAGGAATAATGACGAAAATGGCAATACGGTACTTCCCTGCTAGCAAGCAGTTAGAGACATTGCCAGGGTAACCTGTAGGTTCGTTGGTCTGTCGGTCCCTCAATGTAGAGCATGAGACCCGCAGATAATAGTAATTTCCTCCGTCATTTGAAGAGAAAGCGAAATTATGTACACAACAAAACATGTTTATAATGAAGGGACGTTTCGCACGTAGTCCACGGATTTTACAGAAAATCAATAGTATTAGAGAAAATGGAAGAACACTTCTGGTTTTCCTGCAAACACCCCATCTAATCAAAGATTTTTAAATCATATGAATATCAAAACCTTTCTTCGGGAAGAGTATACTCTAAACATGAAGTTTGTTCGAGATCTATCCATTCGTTTTGCTGTGTTGATGCAACAAACAGACAAAGAGCCACGAAAAATGAAGACCACTAATTCGGTCTTGAGTTGACCTAAAATGCATAAATATCTGAAAAACTGGCAAAACAAATTGAATTACAGACAGCGAACCCCCTACAACTTTATTATTATAGATAATAATACGTCCCACTACTTAGTTTTGACGGTTTTCGGAGACTGCGATGTGCCGGAAGTTTGTCCCGCAGGAGTTCTTTTACGTACTAGTAAATCTATCGAAAAGGAGATGACGTATTTGAGCTCCTTCAAATGCCACCGGACTGAGCCAGGATCGAACCTGCCAAGCTGGGGTCAGAAGGCCTCTCAACAGTCTGTGCCACTCAGCCCATCGCGCACTTCTGAAATATGTCACCCATTGAAATGACATACAGTAGGTTTGAAGTCGTTTAAAATGGCACTTGTAATACTCCTCACGCATTCATTTAGAAGCTTTTTAACCGATTTCCTCCATTGTTTTCCTTTCCAAACCGTTGAGATGAATAGGCGTGCAGTGACAGTGTGGTGCAGGGTTCGTCATTATGATTCCCAACGAGAATGAATAATTTCACTAACCGTAAGAAATGGGCATTTAACGCTTCGCCAATTCTGAACACGCTTTTCGATTTCATCTTTACGAAATATAAAATTGTTTACCATCAAATAGGCCTAACAAAAACTTCATGTTGGAAGAAAAGCACTCAAACTGTTGGACAGCTCCACGGAGTGTGAGGCATCAGCGCAACCCTGCAGGGCAAGAGATGGAATATTAAACTAGCAACCCATTAGCGCAAATCTACAAGGCTGTCGCACAATGGGTGAATCATTAGCGCAACTTTACAGGGCAGCTGCATGAGCGTTAGTCATTAGCGCATCTCTACAGGGCAGCTGCATGAAGTGTAAGACCTTAACGCAGCTCTCCATGGCAGCTGTATGGAGCGTGAGTTCTTGGCGCAACTCTCCAGGGCAGCTGCATGGAGCGTGAGTTCTTGGCGCAACTCTACAGGACAGCTGATTGGAGCGTGTGTCATTAGTACAATTCTACAAGGCAGCTGAATGGAGCGTGATTCATTAGCGTAACTCTCCAGGGCAGCTGCATGGAGCGTGAGTTCTTGGCGTAACTCTACAGGACAGCTGCATGGAGCGTGAGTTCTTGGCGTAACTCTACAGGACAGCTGCTTGGAGCGTGAGTTCTTGGCGTAACTCTACAGGTCAGCTGCATGGAGCGTGAGTTCTTGGCGTAACTCTACAGGACAGCTGCATGGAGCGTGAGTTCTTGGCGTAACTCTACAGGACAGCTGCATGGAGCGTGAGTTCTTGGCGTAACTCTACAGGACAGCTGCTTGGAGCGTGAGTTCTTGGCGTAACTCTACAGGACAGCTGCATGGAGCGTGAGTTCTTGGCGTAACTCTACAGGACAGCTGCTTGGAGCGTGAGTTCTTGGCGCAACTCTACAGGACAGCTGCTTGGAGCGTGTGTCATTAGTACAATTCTACAAGGCAGCTGAATGGAGCTTGATTCATTAGCGTAACTCTCCAGGGCAGCTGCATGGAGCGTGAGTTCTTGGCGTAACTCTACAGGACAGCTGCTTGGAGCGTGTGTCATTAGTACAATTCTACAAGGCAGCTGAATGGAGCGTGATTCATTAGCGTAACTGTGTAAGGTAGCTGCACGAAGCGTGAGTCATTCGCGCAACTATACAAAGCAGCTGCATGGAGCTAAGTCATTAGCGCAACTGTACAGGGCAGCTGCATGGATCGTGAGTTTTTAGCGCAACTCTACAGAGCAACTGCGTGGAGCATGAGTCCTTAGCGCAACTCTACAAGGCAGATGCATGGAGTTTGAGACCTTAGCGCAACTCTACAGGGCAGTTGCGAGGAGCGTGACTCCTTAGCGCAACTTTACAGCACAGCTGCATGGAGCGTGAGACCTCAGAACAACTGCACAGGGCAGCAATATATACCGTAGATCGTTACCGCAATTCTACAAGGCAGCTGCATGGAGTGTGAGTCATTAATGAAACTCTACAGGGTAGCTACACGGAGCGTTGAGTCGTTATCGCAACTCCAAAGGGTAGCTATCTGAAACGTGAGTCGTAACCGCAAATCGATACGGCAGCTACACGCAGCGTGAGTCCTTAGAGCAAATCTACAGGGCAGCTACACGGAGCGCGAATCCTTCGCGCAAATCTAGCGGGCAAAGTTGCATGACGAGAGATGGAATACTACGATAGCGATCCATTTGCTCAACTCTGCAACTTCTGTCTCTTCTTCAAGTCCAATTCCCAAACCGTTCTTTCACTTAAATTCAGTACCCCTTCATTTCTGATCTCATCTGCCCATCTCACCTTCAACATTTTCCGGCATTCATCCATTTCAGCGATTATTTTCCTTCAGTATCAGTTATTGTGCATGTTTCTCTTGCATAGAATTCAAAATTCAACACAAAAGTCTTGAAACATATTTCTGATAAACAAGGCGATTCAGTAAGAATGCTAACGCTTAGTATTGCCTACCAAAAATTCAATTCGCTGAAGGAACCATAATTAATTTCCATCGATTGAGAATATTAAATTATTCATGCTATTTTAGGTTTTCGCAATCGTGAATTTACCAGCGTTTCGCCCCAGTGCGTAGCGAGTTCGTCAGTTGGATTGCTACACCTTTCCAAGACGCTGGCGCCGTTGAGACACCACTGCAAGCCCCTTTTGTAGGACAATGTAGTGAGGGAGCAGCAGCGAGGGGGCAGGGGTATGCAAATGCCTCTCTTAGGCTTTTATATCAAAAATAGAATTCCCCGAATGAAATCATAAGTACATTTCATCGATTAATACTTTAACGATTAGTATATTGGAGACACTGCTTGAGTTACAGGCCGGAAGAGGCATCATTGTCCACGCCAAAGCTAGGCAGCATACAGCAGGGTCTATACAGAGATAATTTCAGGGCTGGTAGTTAACAGTTCTGGGACACCCGCCGTACTCACCGGACTTGTCCCCATGCGATTTCGACCTCATCCTCAAAGTGAAAGAAAGCCATTCCGTGACGGACTGTTTGGGAAACGAGATGGCATTACCAACGCTGTGAAACACTATATTGCAAAATTCACACATAGTGAGGCGACTGGTATCCGACATCTCTTCCATCGTTTCAACGAGTTGTGGGCAATCGAGGAGACTACTATGATCATCTGCCGTAAAGGCTTCTGTACTGCCTGAGACTAAACATTGCGTGGCGCATGGATTTCATGGCTGACATTCCTCACTTTATATCTTACATCTGGTAAACCTATTCGACATTATTCGTATATTCCACAGACCCCACGTTCCCCACTCCGTACTGTATATTTCCACTTGTCTGGCAAATTGACATTAATGCGTAAAAAATTGCTTGCCCTGACTTATGCTCCATCCCTCGTATCTGTGTTTTCAAGTCAGGACATTTTTTAAGAAGTTGCTTTACGTTGCACCGACACAGATAGGTCATAACTAAAAATAAACGAGAAACACTCTCCTTGTCTACAGTTCATACCCTTCTTATTTAATACCTCTGCCATCACTGATTATGTTGTTATCCAAACAGCGAATTCCATTCGCTTCTTTAAAAATTTCGTTCCCTAATCTTATAATTAAGCCTACTTCATTATCTGATGTCATTGCTTTTATTTTAAATATATATACTTCGAACGTGTGTATTTTCATATGCCGTGTATATATATTGAACCCATGACCTTTGTGCCCTAAGAACATTATGCATAAATTGACAATTTAATTAGAAGTTGGGTTCTTGATAGCATGGATTTGACACGTGACGAGGGGGTGATTACCTTCGGTCCCACGCTCTGGGATACGTGACGTCAGTCGCACGTGTCAGCGGCGGAAGAATCTTAAGTCAGTTTTGTGAACTATTTCAAAGCGCGTGTATGTGGCGTGCCCCAAGCCAAGTCAAAAATATAGTGCCTATCAAAGGAGGTCATTTATCCCACAAATTGAACGCGTTTACATTTTAAATGTCCATGGACACTACCGCCAGAAATGTAGCGAGTATGTAATCACCTTCAAAACTCTTGTAATTACAGTTTACTTAAGTCAGAAAAATTATAGAAATTTTCTTGGCGACAAAGGGAGATGCCCGAAGAGAGGGGGTAACTGGTATAAATATGAAGGGACGCCATGACGAAGTCTCCTTCTCCTGCATTTGTGGTACGAAGCGGACGATAAAGTGTTGAGCTGCTCTGTGAAATCAAACAACAAAAGTAGACTAAGTTCAACAGCAGATTTTAGCCATTGTGGCTGGGGTCTTGGCTTCATGTGGAGATAGTTTCTTGAGTGGAAATAATTGTACCAGATAGAAGGGTCAAAGTACTGAATAAATTCTCCTGTGATAATTAAAGTAATTCGTGTGCGAAAGTAATTACAGTCCATCGTGTGCGCTCAAAGAAAAAAAGTGAAGGGCATTTCTTTTTTTATGCTTTATTCCAGGAAACCTGAAGAAAATAATAATCTGTAAAGCCAGAAATGTAAAAATGGCTAAATAAAAATGCCAGGGTCGCAGGTGAGCCCTATGACGAATACTGGCGTGACTACATAAGGTATGTGACTTTCCATCTTACTACCTATTATATCTTGTTTCATGATCTCAAAAAATGTGTATTTGAATGGGGATATACGACGCAGTGGTCACTCCTATTAAGTTTTTGTAAATGTTAGAATACGACTAAAAAGAGACATTTGTTTTATTTTCCACTTGGACAAATTTTTGAAGTCTTGTGAGTGCCGTATGATGTTGTAAAAAGTTATTGAATAGGGTTTCGAAGTGATATCACGTCCAATGTAGATCGTAATTTCCGTGTGTTTACTGCCTATATGTTGTGATGTCAAATTAAGATGTTCATTCGACGTAAAATTTTTCTGTCTGTAATTTTGACGTAAATAATATAGAAATCCATGGTTACTCATTTTCAATCGAGTGGAAGTGCGCTGTCGGGTGAGAATCTAGTGTGATGAATTTGGTCACGGAGAGAAACGTTTTTCTAGGCCCATTTTAAACTGTGTCTGACTGACAATTAAAAAAAAGATCTAGTAAAAATTTTCAGTATTTTTTCGTAAAAATCAAGTTATGAAAAATACGATATCATGTTATGCGAAGTTGTTCATTATTAATGCATGTGCGTATTAGTCGTCATGAATTCTAGTAAGGATTTTATTCCAGTTCTTTGTCGGTGATAGTTGCGAGTAGGGAAACAGAGGTTAGTTGTCTTGTGAGTCGAAATGAGATTTGTGAATCAGGTTAGAGACCTGTCATTGAAGCCGGGAAATGGAAGCCCGAGGAATATTTTATAATGTTGGGAATGGAAATCAATACATAGAAATCCATAGCGGTATTAATTTGCGACCCGTATAATTATTGTGGGCATCTTGAAGCATAATCTGGGCATTTTGTTGATTAGAATATCGTATTTGTTTAATTATGTCGGCGGAGTTTAAAAGGGAGCATTTGAGAAGCCAGTCAGGTAGAATGAAACAGGTGTTACATGTCACTGCCAAGCGGACTTGGGGGCGAGAGGCCTCAGCTGATAGAAGAACACACAGCGGGGATATAACGGGACACGCGTGGAATTGAGATTGTATTTCTCGGCCGGGGAGAACGTTAAAGGATGGATTTAGTTGAAATTTTCATCCGGTAATAGCCTGAGTATTATTAGATACTGTAAAATTTGTTTAATTGGGGACGCAATGAACATTTGAAACCACGAACTTCGAGTATAATGAACAAGAGTAACCAAATTCAGGATTGTCCAAAATATAGAGCGATGGTAGTGATTATGGTTTGTCTGTGAGGGGTGCGCAAACTTTATAAATGCTGTGACGAGATATGACATCGTAATTATATGGCGAGTTGCTTTTGGTTTGTACGTAGATTATTAGGGTATCCAAGTGTTAATAATGGCTAGGGTTAGATAAGATTTAAAGTGTGAGGTCATAAAACGAGATATATCAACTGGACATGAATGATGTAATTCTTTTCCAGACAACAGAAGTAACAGATAAACATGGATAGGATATTAAAATTGTGAGAACACAATTGCGTAGGAATTTGTGAAGAAACCAGAGTCCGCGGAGATAGATTGGTTGTCCTTTAAGATTTCATTAAATCATTTAAATTTATTTAATTATTAAATTCAGTGAAACCGCATAAATAACTTTAATCAAGCGAATAACTTGGAGATGCATACTGGAAATCTTAGTTTGTTTTCTGGGGAATATGTAAATGGTAACGTAACGATTAAGGGGACATATCCGAAGTAAATGGATTTTACTGCCACAAAGCTTGTGAGCATTGCTATTTTTGTATTATTTGACTTTGATTGATTGAGCAGTGAATGTGCTGGGGATAGTAAAGTGGAAACTTTGGTCATCAACCGATGTAATTTAAATGTGTTTAGCCTTCAGCCTAGAAACTTGGATGGTCAGGGGTTCATCAACCTCAGTGACTTAGATTAGGGTCATATGCCACTGTAGCATCATTTTCCTTGAGGTCATCATCCACAATGACTTTAACGTAACTTAGAAGTTTAGATGTCGGTCCATGACATAGACGCAGGTCACATCGATTCAATTAAGGGTCCATGTCGTATGACCACTGTGTGGCACACACCGATTGGACGGCCTTAATTATACCCAGAGTCCAGAGTTCGTGTTACGAGGGCTGGACCTTAACGAATCACTATGATGGTACATGTGGTCTCACATGGAAGCCGAATTTAAGGATTTTCAGACTTTCCTTTCTTTAATAGAAAATAAAACAATGGTTTCTAGTAAGAACGCCCATCAGGCAGACACGTCCAAGGCTCACCAGTGTTCTAACCTTCTATGAAATAAAATGATTGTGGTGTCCAGTGGACACGTTTAATTTCAGTGATATCATTGGCATATCAGAAGGCTTCAGAATTTTATGAATAAATTTAGGAATCATTTAAACAGACCTTTCATTCAAGTAGATAGATTAGAATTACTGAACCCTAACTTTATCTCAGCAAGTGACGAAGAACCCGATACGACCCAAGAGACAGATCTCATGAACTTTGCTCATAGGTAAGAAACGTAGGTATCCCTAAATGTGGACGAAAAGGGTTCAATATATACGAGGGCGATTCAATAAATAATCTAACAAGACCTTGTATTGGGTAAATTTGCTCAAGTCCTATAATGTAAACAGAATACATCGTTACCGAGAGAGTTGTGCGCGCGCTTAGGGACGCGCAACTGTGAACTTGCATTCTGGAGATAGTGGGTTCGAACCCCACTGTCGGCAGCCCTGAAGAAGGTTTTCCGTAGTTTCCCATTTTCACATCAGACAAATGCTGCGGCTGTATTACAATTAAGGCAACGGTCGCTTTCTTCCCACTCCCAGGCCTTTCCTATTCCATCGTCGCCACAAGACCTACCTGTGTCGGTGCTACGTAAAGCAAATAGTAAAAAAATAAAAAGAAGAATACGTCATTGCTCTTACTGTAGGTAAATATTACACCTGAACCCATTACTCGCCTAACCATTTGCTTATATGGCATACCAAGGCATCTATGCCAGACTAAATGAACTGAAAGTCAACAGCCCGATGTCAGAACAGCACGGTTCGTTGAATTTTGTTGCTGGCTCCATCTGATACTTCGTCAATTCTCCAAAAATGGTGGACATCGGTCGATGATGGGTACGAGGGTAGGATAGTTTACTGGTCTACCTCCCTGTAAAAACGCATTATCCACTCACATGCTCAAATGACTGAGTAGAACCTAGCATTGTCGTGTATGAATGCGACACCAGTACACAGTAACTTAGATAGATTTACACAACTGTGGAAATAGGATGACACTACACTAACCAGTGTTTGACCAATTTTCTACCAGTTCCGGCGGCTTGCCACTGATGTAAGGGCAACGTGAACTGGTATGAGGTGCAGTCTAATGATCGTGCTATGGTGGGTAATTGAAATAAACTACAGAATAATACACGTGTGAGAAGCATTTTTCCATTTCTTACCAAACGAGCTACGTATGTTTATTGCTTATTTTTCACAATACAACTGATACCGGTTATAAGGACTCCAAAGAGACCACCAATTAACAATCGTTATAGGGGATAGTCGCACAAACCGGTCCGTTTTTGTTGTTGCTAAGTCATATCTGTAAGTTTTAGGATGCACATTTCGCACGGTTAATTAACAGAATAAAGTTAAAACATCAAAAAGCATCAGTGAAGTCCTGTATTTGCAATACAGTATTTGTGGAGTGTACGTCCAGTAGGTACAGCAAAAATATGCCAGAAAAATGTATGTATGTATGTATGTATGTATGTTTAGTCCTCAGCCCGAAGGCTGGTTGGATCCTCAACAGTTCCGCCATCAGCTGTCATAGAAGGCCTAGGCATCACTGAAGGGGCGTACTAGGGAAATGAGGAGTGAGGTAGTTTCCCGTTGCTTTCCTCACCGAGCCAGTTGTTGCTATTACACATCAGTCTGCCAAGCCCACTGAAATGCATGCACCAACTGACCATATGAGCAATATCTTCACACCATTCATAGCAGGGACTGGCTGCAGAAGGAATGGCATTACTAGCATCACTCATACCTCAGTCACTTTCATTTTGTCAAAGCCAAAGATAAAGCTGAGACAGATCAATGAAAGTAACAAAATTGCTCTAGCCCATACCAGAAGACATAATGCACTGTAAACACTAGGTCCTGCCAGGAAAGGCACGCCAGAAAAATATACAATAATAATTGAGGAAAACTGTACCAATAATATAGGCTAAATTGGTCAATAATACAGCACACAATCTTGGCTAATAAATGAAATGCTCCCTCTGTCCATCCAAATCGTAGAAATCGTTGAGTGTGATACATCCAACTCCTTCGTGATGCTAACGTTTGCTCCCATTTTCTAACTGGCATCTTATGTGTGATTTTTATTAAACACTTTCACTTCTCTTTTTCGAAATCTTCACAGCGATGCTTGCCTTGACTATTTTACAGATACACTGATTTGAAATCTACACTCTACTGAAAACGAGAGTTTGAAAATAAGCTTTACAATGTTGTCAGCAATTCCCAAATACCGAACATACCAAATCAACTGTGATAAAAGTACGTCGTTTTATATATGTCGTAAGCGATTATTATGATATAGAGGGGAGTGTTTTCGTCGTTATATCCAATAAGACGTTACAAGCGATGTCGCAATAAACGGTTACGACTGTATTTTGTGTAGTATGCTCAATAACAGAATACATTCTAATCCCTTCCTTCTTCTTCTTCTGTTTACCCTGCAGGGTCGGTTTTTCCCTCGGACTCAGCAAGGGATCCCACCTCTACCGCCTCAAGGTCAGTGTTATGGAGCTTCAGACATTGTGTCGGGGGATACAACCGGGTAGGATGACCAGTATCTCGCCCAGGCGGCCTCACTTGCAATGCTGAACGGGAGCCTTACGGGGGGATGGAAAGATTGGAAGGGATAGAGGAGGAAGAGGGAAGGAAGCGGCCGTGGCCTTAAGTTACGTACCATCCTGGCATTTGCCTGGAAGAGAAGTGGGAAACCACGGAAAACCACTTCCAGCATGGCTGACGTGGGAATCGAACCCACCTATACTCAGTTGACCTCCCGAGGCTGAGTGGACCCCGTTCCAGCCTACGTACCACTTTTCAAATGTTGTAGCAGAGCCGGGAATCGAACCCGGGCCTCGACGGGTGGCAACTAATCACACTAAACAGTACACCACAGAGGCGGACAATCCCTTTCTTCACTCTTTATATAAATTGTATGCTTAGCACATACTAGATTAGAATATTCTGCTTTACTTAGTCCAACAACAATGATTATGAGGCATACATAAAGAAGTATAGCACATTTTTGTTCACAACAGTGGTCTATCTAGTAACATTATACCTCATAGAAAAACTAATGGACCCTAAAATTAGAGCATCTTTGTGCAAGTCGTTCACTGCGGTACATAGATTTTAACCTTTTAATTGAGGGCGTCAATGGCTTTGAGATTGGGTACCGGACCGGTTTAGCTGTCACAAACCTTGAATATTAACAATTTAAATGGGCACTCTTGAATCAAGGTCACTACAATATTCAACTCTCATCGTAGTGAGACTCTGGTTAATGCTACAGTAATAGTAATGAAGCACTCAAGTGCTAGCAACACATTCCTCGTTGAGATAGCATGACTTACTAATATCGTGGTTTAAATGACAACAGAAAACAATATCACTGAGTTTCGGAGACAGCAGACTCTTGAGAATGCCAGAGAAATTCTATCACGTAACGAAGGCAGGGAAAGCGATTTTAACTGTTCCGTTTGTTCTTTTTTTATTTTATTTTTATTTTACAATTGAGCCAGTGCTAACATAGATTAATTCTCAAACCTTGACGCATTGAATGCAAATCTGAACAACAAAGTGTACTGTATAAAATGAGTCATAACTCTCTATATATTTTGTTTTACTTTTGTCATTTATGTTGGTCAGAAAGGCACTTAAATAGGAATTTGTGCATGTGTGATTTCATGTTAAATACCTAACCAACTAAATAAGTACCGGACGAGCTGGCCGTGCGGTTAGGGGCGCGCAACTGTGAACTCGCATCCGGGAGATAGTGGCTTCGGACCCCACTGTCGGCAACCCTGAAGACGGTTTTCCGTGGTTTTCCCATTTTCACACCAGGCAAATGCTGACTCAGATAGGTCTTATGGTGACGATGGGATAGGAGAGGCCTAGGAATGGGAAGGAAGCGGCCGTGGCTTTCTCTAAGGTGCAGCCCCATCATTTGCCTGGCGTGGATATTGAAAACTACGGAAAACCACCTTCAGGGATGCCGACAGTGGGGTTCTAACCCGCTATCTCTCGGATGCAAGCTCACAGCCGCGCGCCCCTAACCGCACGGCCAACTCGTCCGGTGTGTGTGTGTGTGTGTGTGTGTGTGTGTGTGTGTGTGTGTGTGTGTGTGTGTGTGTGTGTGTGTGTGTGTGTGTGTGTGTGTGTGTGTGTGTGTGTGTGTGTTAATCGCACACGTTTTAGTGATATATTTTTGTACAGGGCCCGAAGAGTAAGGAGGGAGCTCTCGCGCTTCCAGGCCTGGAAGAGAGGAAAGAGACATGGAAATATTTGAGAAAATAATAGATTATACTCATAAAAACAATAATAATGATATGGTAATAATTGGGGGAGATCTAAACTTGCCTGAAGTTGAATGGAATGGAGCTGCAAGTGAAGCCCATGAACAGAAACTGGCAAATAAGTTAATTTGGGATGGAGGATTTACACAAGTAGTACAAGAACCGACTCGTCTCAATAACTTACTAGATGTATTCTTGGTTAAACCATGGGAAATTGTTGATAAAACTGAGGTAATTGAAGGAATAGGTGACCATAAGGCTGTAATAATGGATGTAGGACTGGTACCAAAAAGGCTTAATAAGAGGGTCACACAAGACAAGAAATTATACAGAAAAACTAAAGTTGATGAATTTGGGACTTACCTTAAATCACAATTCAGTTGTTGGATAAGTGAAGGGAGTAATGTGGATACACTTTGGGCTAAATTTAAAGGAATCATTTGGGAAGGGGAGAAGAGATTTGTACCTGTTAAGAAGGGTAAAATGACCTCAGATCCCTGTTTATTATACAAGGGAAATAAGAAAATTAAAAAGAAAATGTAGAATAGTAAACAGGAAAATCAAAGAGGGTAGGGAGAATAGAGAAACTAGAAAACAGCCAATGAGGGAACTGAATAGAGTGAAAAAGGAAGCAAAAGAGAATTATATGAATGGCATTCTTCAAGAGGGTAATGACCACAAAGGGAAATGGAAAAAGCTGTATTCATATATTAGGAATCATAAAGGAAAAGGAATCCAAATTCCTACAATGGTGGGAGAAGGGGGTGAACATTATTTAACAGATACTGAGAAAGCAAACCTCTTCAGTAGGGAATTCAGAGATTCAGTAGAAGATTGTCAGGACTTGGAAATCATAACAGAAGAGAGGGAGATACACATAGGGAAACAAGAAGCTTCTCATTCACAAATGAAGATATTTTCAGAGAAATCCAACTGCTTCAGCAAGGAAAAGCAGCAGGAAGTGATCAAATTACTGGGGAGGTATTAAAGACGATGGGGTGGTATATAGTGCCTTATTTAAAATTTCTCTTTGACTATGTCATAAATAATAGTGCAATACCAAAGGAATGGAAGGAATCTATAATAATACCAATTTATAAAGGAAAGGGTGATAAAAGGAAACCAGAGAACTACAGACCAATCAGCCTGACCAGTATAGTTTGTAAAATACTGGAGAGTTTAATAGCAAAGTACATCAGAGGGATATGTGTTGATAAAAATTGGTTCATGAGGAGCCAGTATGGATTTAGAAAGAAATTTTCTTGCGAGGCACAACTGGTGGGATTTCTGCAGGACATATCAGATCAGTTGGATTCAGGAGGCCAGTTAGATTGCATAGCCATAGATCTTTCCAAAGCCTTTGATAGAGTGGAACATGGAATATTATTAAAGAAATTGGAGGGAATAAGACTGGACATAAGGGTTATACGTTGGATAAGAACATTTCTAAATTCAAGGGTTCAGAAAGTCAAAGTAGGAAATTATATATCACAGGAAGAGAAAGTTTGGAAGGGAATAGCACAGGGTAGTATAATCGGTCCGTTACTTTTCTTAATATACGCAAATGATTTAGGGAACAATATAACATCGAAAATAAGATTGTATGCAGATGACATAATTGTTTATAGGGAAATAAATAACATTGAGGATTGCTCAGAATTACAAAGGGACCTTGAGAGTATCCAAGAATGGGTTGAAGAAAATAATATGAAGATTAATGGAGGCAAATCAACTGTTACAACATTTACAAACAGGAGCTTTAAAACTGAATTTGAATATACTTTGGATGAGGTAGTTATCCCTAAAGATGGCAAGTGCAAATACTTAGGTGTGAGATTTGAAAGCAATTTGCACTGGAAGGGTCATGTTGATGACATTGTTGGGAAAGCATACAGATCGTTGCATGTCATAATGAGGCTACTTAAAGGATGCAACAAAGAATTAAAAGAAAAAAGTTACTTAAGTATGGTTCGTCCATTATTGGAATATGCAAACAGTGTTTGGGATCCTCACCAAGAATACCTAATAAAAGAACTAGATGGTGTGCAGAGGAAAGCAGCAAGGTTTGTAACAGGGGATTTCAGGAGAAAGAGTAGTGTATCAGAAATGCTAAAGGAACTTGGTTGGGAACCTTTAAGTAAGAGATTTTTTGTTTTGTTTGCTAGGGGCTTTACGTCGCACCGACACAGATAGGTCTTATGGCGACGATGGGATGGGAAAGGCCTAGGAGTTGGAAGGAAGCGGCCGTGGCCTTAATTAAGGTACAGCCCCAGCATTTGCCTGGTGTGAAAATGGGAAACCACGGAAAACCATCTTCAGGGCTGCCGATAGTGGGATTCGAACCTACTATCTCCCGGATGCAAGCTCACAGCCGCGCGCCTCTACACGCACGGCCAACTCGCCAGGTTTAAGTAAGAGAAGGGAGAAAACTAGACTTATAGGATTATATAGAGCTTATGCAGGAGAAGAAGCATGGAGAGATATCCGTGAGAGGCTTCAGTTGGAAAATAATTATATTGGTAGAACTGACCACAAGTACAAAATTAGAAGGAATTTTAGCAGAAGCGATTGGGGTAAATTTTCATTCATTGGGAAGGGCGTGAAGGAGTGGAACAGTTTACCAGGGGTAGTGTTTGATCCTTTTCCAAAATCTGTACAGATATTCAAGAAGAGAATAAACAACAACAGAGACAATAAATGAAATGTTAGAGGGCATTCGACCAGTGCAGGATATTGTAAATAAAAAATGTGTGTGATTAAATTAATTCCATCCCCTGGTCTATGGAGTTTGGACAGCCCAAGTAGGGGACTGCCTGTAGGGGTGAAGTACAGTGGGGACTTCGAGGGCCCTGGGACCGCTACGGTAGCTGTGAAGGCCCTTCAGGAACTCTGAAAAGTGGTGGCAAAAGGGGCTCTGGTTAAGACGCAGCAGGTCGTTATGCTACTTATGTTCCAAAATGGGTAAAATAAAAATATGTAAATAAATTCAATGTTAATTTTAATCTTATACCAGTTGTATATTATTATTAGAAGTAATTTCACATACTGTATATGAGTTGACTATGTTTGTAAGATATTATAAGTAGAATCTTGTAAACAATATAAATTTATTAAGGATGATGTATGTGTTTAATAGAACAAATTATTAGCGTAAATTGTATAATATTGTATTCTAGGAAAATTTTCTTCGTCTCTTGTTAATTTAAAATTTAGTGCTTGACAATAATGTATTTTAGTGTACCATTTGCCACCGAGGTAGACACCTCATTTGCAAATAAAGAGATTTTGATTTGATTTGATAATACTGCCAACTGAATACAAATTAAATCTAAATTGAATCGATAATATGATCAATCGATATGAATTTTCTAAACCTTTATTATCTTCAGCCAACAACTGTGTCACACATACATTATGTAACATTATATAACATTTCTCGATGCCAATCTTGTTCCTAGCATGAATTCTATAATTTGGCTTTGCTGTGTAAACAACAACAGTACTAGAACACAAAGTGTACGCCAGATGTCACACAGCGATGCATAAGCGATTCGTAGTTTGTGTTTCAAAGGTTGCCAATACGAATCTCGAAGATATCCGAGGTCGACCGATTCAGCACTAGGGTGTCCATCTATCACTAAAAAATGTGCGAATAATATCTTAATTAAGACCATGGCCGCTTCCTTCCCATTCCTAGGCCTTTCCTGTCCCATCATCGCCGTAAGACCTATCTGTGTCGGTGCGACGTTAATCAAATTGCAAAACAAAAGAAAAACTAAATAAGTACCTAATTAATAATTGTTGATCTATCGTTTGAGGAAGTAGACGAGGAATTAAATGGTTCAATTATACCTTTCGAGCAAAATATGACATTTTTCAATGTGAATTTTCCTTAATGAAATATATTCCTCTTTTTATCTCGAGCAATGAAAATTTCTCTTCTGCTTGAGATATGTTTGTGAATTTCTGTGTCTCTTGCTATGTTCCACTCTGTCAAATGTTTCTTGTTAATTTTCAGAAACTTTAATTTTTGCTCATGGTTCACTTCGCAATTCGAAAAATATTGAAGACATATGCGTGAAATTTATCTTGGTAGTGTATCCTGTTCGTATAAACAACATGACATAGGCTCATTTCCTTGATAATTTAACTTTCTAAATTAGAAAAATGTTACAGAAAATGTAATGATTAATATAAAAATGGTGTCAGATTTTCCTTTGGAAAAATAAAATGATCATAAATATACATTTCAATAAATTAAACTCAAATTGAAAATAATTTAATTTATTTGCATGGTTATTTTTATTTTCTATACGCTTGGCCATCTGGAGTTTCCATTTCGGGTACTTTCATTTCTAGCCAAGCCCTGCCTGTTCTATAAATTTGAGCGAAATCGGTGGTGACGAGTAGGGAATGACCCCTTGCTAGTACATGGATAATCCAGGTCTGTGATTAACATTTTATTTGTTCGTAGTTAGTCCCGCCTTTACATCTAACTTTAGTATGTCTAGTGATTGTTTATGAATAACACCCATAGGCCTATATCAATCATGAAAGTTTGTCCTTTAAATTTTTCTCAATTTCTGGAGGTACTGAAGTACCTAACGGGAACACAAAGGCAGGACTAGTCCGAAAATTCCTTTCTTTTGTTTAGATTATCACTTCTGAGCAATGGATAGTCAAGGAAACAGAAAGACGAAGTGCTACATCCTAAGCCAAAAGACAGATAGTCACGTGATTCTCGTCCTTTGAGTCTAGCCTTCTTGCCATACGTACAATCCGTCACGGATAGGATTGGCAATATTCTAAGACAGCACATTATCAAGACCATTTTTAAGTCTAATATCATCATAGGTAACTGATTGCGGAATATATATATGATTCCTTGCTCCTGTGCATCGGTTTATGTTGGCCAAACGTGTAGGAAGGCAGCAATAAGGGTTAAAGAACATCGTAGGCACATACGTCTTTGCCAACCAGAGAATTCTGCTGTTGCAGAATGACCATCAAATCATTTTTGATGCAACTTCTGTCGTTTATAACGAGAAATATTTTATTCCTAGAATCATTCGTGAGGCGATAAAAATTGCTTAACGCCCGAATAATTTTAACAAAGGTGACGGCTATATACTGATAGTTCATGGCTACCCTCCAAATTTAAGTCGTCAACATATTTCTCCGTGACTCTGGAGGCCCTGGAATGAACTATATTTCTAACTGGGTCTCTCTATCTTGAGTCTGGTTACTATGGAGTGCCAGTTGCCATTATGCTTTGTTACTGCTCTGAAGACAATCCTGGTAGCAGGATCGAAACGCGTCAGCTGATAATTAATATTATACGACCCAATATCCCCAAATAATTATCATAATAATTTAGCAACTTTATAAACCTTCCTTCTGTATGATACAGTAGTGAACAATCTCGTAATTTTTTTAACCAAATAATTAACTTATACCTGAACTGCACTTATTAGTCTGATTAAATGTCATAGTCAAAATTTCACCTGATGAGATACTGTATACAGGCTGGTCGGAAACAACCGGGTATATGCTGATAAATAACTTGAAATAAATAATTCGATATCTCACACCGTTGTCATTTTATCAGCTTCTGAAATTAGCCAATCAGATCGCTTCGCGGGCGAATTCATACGGGCTTTGCGCGGCGGTTTTTTTCATTATATTCATACTTGTAAATTTATTTTTGCCATTACTGGTTCATGCTATCACTAAACTCTCTATCATTGACAAGTTTACGCAACAAAAACAATACTGTACATTAGAGGCGGCAAACTATCGATAGTAATCGCCATCGATATTTTCCGATTTTATGAATTCTACTATCGATTGTAATCAATAGTTTTCAAAAAGTGGAACGAATCATATCATTATGCCTGAAAATAGAATATTTATTGAACACAATGCACAAAAAATAAATAGTAGAAAGCACAACTCTTTCATTTCAGATATTCAAATCGGAATCACTCATAAATTTCTTCAGTGGCACGTCCGAAACATTCTCGGGCTGCACGTGCTTGCCCATAACGTGACCGTCCGAGAAATCCTTGTTCAGCTGCAGTGTTCATTTTGCGATCGCCCGACATTTTCTAGGGTGTTGTAATCTCTTTGGAAACATGTTCTACAGCATTTTCAACAGATGGCAGGAGAGTTTTCAGTTGATTTCAGCAAGTCTTTGACCTAAAATTTGCCTTATATTCCCTCGCCTGCATACAATCTCTGACAACACAATATTATAAATCTCATTTTTCGTCCCGTATTGGCATCAACTCAACTAAGGTTAGGTTGAATGGAGAGCACTGAAGTCGCAGGTACGCAGAGATACTTAAATGCACACCTATGAAATGGAACAAACTCCCCACCAGTTAACTGCAAACAGCTGTGAAATTTCTGTTAGCGCGAAAATAAGCCAATGAGGGGAAAAAATACCCTATCGTTGACTATCGATAATAGGCAACTGACTATCGATGTATGACGATAGTGGTCGCTAACAATCGATAGCACTATCGATACTTTTGCGCCTCTACTGTACATATATAAGCATGTTTATAAGTGATTTAATAGAATCTGAGGATGTTCTTGTAGAAAGAAACTTGTCATTCTTTGTATGATAGTGTGTATTTCTACACGTATGTTTATAGTGTTATAATTTATATTGTAACTGCTGTGTGTTTGACAGACTGAAAAGTTTTTGTTACATTTAAATTATTTATCAGCATGACCAAACCTCTAACGCTGATATACCCGGTTGACGTTGTTTACGACCACACTATATAGGCTACTGGGATTTAATAATAATTTCGTATTGCTTATGATAGCTTGGTTCAGCCCTTGTAAGGTAGAACCAGTGGCTAGGATAGGAGCGTCTGCCATGCATAGAAAACTGTGCGTATTTGTGTGTGGTCGAGTATAATGTTATGTGGTGTGTGTGTGTGTGTGAGAGAGAGAGAGAGAGTTACAGGAATGTTGGAGACAGCCACAAACACAGCCCCCGACCCAAAGAAATTAACCGTTTACGATTAGCATTTCTCCACTCTGTGGGGAGTAGAACCCGAGGCCCCAAGAACTGAAGGCCAAGACGCTGACCACTAAGCTTGCGACAAAAAGGCGTAGAATGTCATTTTTCTGGACATGTACTCTTTTCTATCTTCCAATTCAGCTGTGAATATATTCTTTCTGTATGTTGTCTTTGCACTCAAAGATTAATTTTGCACCGCGCACAGCTGGTTGTACTCTGCAATTCATAGGTGATAAATAAGAACTTGCGCGGTCTTTCAGTTCACTGTCGTGTGAATAAATACACAATACGCCAATTATCTGCACGGTTTCACACAGTAATGCCTCTTTTATATAAGGTTAATTATCGGAATGACCTGATAAGTATGATTCTTGTCTCGCGTCAATGATTTGCGTGAATTGCCATTGAAGGCGAATGCCTACCATCCCATGAATCATCCAAGTTAGTAACATTATATTCTTCTGTGATTTTAATTTTGGAAAATAGTAAATGTTGTATTCTTATAAAATCACTACCTCATTAGCATATCAGTGTGTGTGTGCGCATGTCTTTAAAAGGCTGTTTAGATGTACAGTATCATTTCTGAACAACATGTGGCTGGATAATTGCACCAGTTTGCCCCCTTCATAAAAGAAAGAAATCCTGTTTCGCGATCATTCTAATTTTCTACATTTCCTTTGTAATCATCTGAACCATAATAATAACTATTATACACTTCCATGTTTATCCATGGTTATATTTTCTTGGGTTATCAAGCTAGTTGTGTGAATAACTGAACTTTTAAGTTAATTATGATGTATTTTTGCTTTGAGGAACTAATATGCAATTAATGGCCAATAAACAACAAAATACATTAAATGATGTTGCTTTGATATCTGGCGACTTGGTACCGATTCATGAGATATTTGGTAAGTGGCGAAAAGTGCTGGACGTGAGTCGCTAAAAATTCGGATATCTTCAATCGTTCCAATGACAGATACTCGCTCTGAAAACGATTTAGATTTATTATGTTTTTAGTGAAATTATACAGATTTCATCAGCCAGCAAAGCAGTGTTAAATTTGCATATTCAGCTATATATTTTTCAGCCTATGATCATGCCTTCGGGAGCAAATTACTATTTCAAACGTGGTTCGTATGTCTTCTTCGGCGGGTAGTTGAAGATCAAGTGAACACACCTTTCGCCTTTTCCTTTCAATATTTTGAATTATTCCACACTATCACACTCATTCTTCTCCACAAATATCTCCTATGTGCTTCTGATGCGCTCGTATTCCTTTTACTGAACTCCTACTTACATCCTGAGCATCTACACCCTGGTTACACTGGGACCATACTTGAGCTCTTGATAGAATATCCAGTGCATGTGTCACACAACCTTCTTGTGAAGCTTACATTTAAGTTTCAATGGTATAGTTCTTGCAATTTCCTCGTTAACGACTGGCACACTTTTGAAGTCCGGCTGGCCAGTCGTGCTAAATTCCATGTCCGCGGAGTGCCAGGATTTCCCCAACTCGAGACACAGCGTTGTCAACTCTCCGTTGTAAATGATCACTAAGATCAAGCAGTGGGACTGGACAGAACTGTGTGCAGCTGTGCAACACTGGAGCAGACCTGACAAGCGAGCCGGCTCCAGGACCGGCACGCATTTGAATACTCCATGTGGACTGTCACTGACAAAGCAAGTAGCTATTAGTCAAGAGTCATCACAGCAGAGGTGGTTGCAGGCAGTCATAAATCTGGTTTGATGATGATGCTTCTTAATCGTCTTGCACCATCTGTGGAGCCTTTGTTAATCCCAGAGTAAGCTGGTTTTAGGCCAGACATGAACTGTACTGCACAAGTAGTAAACCTAACACAGTATATAGAAGATGGTTTTCAATCCCGAAAAATCACAGGAGTAGCGTTTGTAGACTTCCTTGTGCCTATGACACCGTACAACATCAAATCATGTTACAAAAACTGTACAGCCTTACAAAGGATTTCAAGCTTACCAGAATTGTTGCTGCCCTTTTACAGAACCGACGATTCTTTGTTGAATTTCGGGGTCGGCGAAGTCGATGGAGAACGCAAAAGAATGGTCTCCCTCAAGGAAGTGTGCTAGCTCCCTTACTTTTGAATATATATACCAACCACCAGCCACATCCACCTCATACTAAAAGCTTCCTACACGCTGATGATGTGGCCTTGGCTACTCAGGGTGAATGCTTTGAAAGAGTAGAAAACAATCTCACTTCAGCATTGGATATTTTGTCTCACTACTATGAGACCAATAATCTCAAACCAAATCCATCAAAAACTCAAGTATGTGCTTTCAATCTGAAGAAAAAACAAGCATCAAGGAAGCTACAAGTGAATTGGAAGGACAAAGTCCTAGAACATAATTACACACCGAAATACTTGGGTGTTACTTTGGATCGTTCTCAAATTTACAGGGAGCACTGTTCAAACATCAAGGCAAAGGTCTCCTCTCGGAACTCCCTGCTCCGTAAAGTGACAGGTTCAAAGTGGGGCGTTCACCCTCATACGGTAAGGACAGCAGCCTTAGCTTGTTACTCAGTAGGGGAGTATGCTAGTCCCGTTTGGTATAAATCTACACATGCCAGAAAGGTCGATGTCGCCCTGAATGAAAGATGCAGACATGTTACAGGATGTCTGAAACCGACACCAACAGATAAACTGTACTCCCTTGCAAGAATAGCCCCTCCTGAGATCAGACGCGAAGTAGCTGCAAATGTGGAGAGGATAAGGGCTTCTACCAGCTCAGAAGACCCCCTACATGGACACAAACTACCACCAACTCGATTGAAGTTCAGGAACAGTTTTATGCACTCCTCATCCCCTGCTAGTGCAGATGCAAGGAAGACCAGAATTCTACTCTGGAATCAGAAGATCCCTTTTCATACAGAACGCTTAAAATTGGAGGTAAAGCTTCCCCCTGGTCGTGAATAAACCTGGACTACATGGAAGGCACTAAACAGACTAAGAGCAGTCGTTGGAAGATCAAAGGAGAATATCGAGAAATGGGGCCTCCTGAAGGGGGATCAAACCCTATGTGAATGCAGCGTGGTACAAACAACAAGGCACCTTATTAATTGGCCTCTATGCCCTGTTAAATGCACAGAACTTGATCTGGCACAGGCCAGTATCAGTACTGTTAACGTGGCCAAATTCTGGGCCGATATTTCGTAAATAACTGTTTAATTTTATGTAATATTGTAATTTCATATATTTTATCTAATTTGCAATCTGTAATCTATATTGTGCTACTGACACGAATAAATAAATAATAAATAAATCTCGTAACTGCCGAGCGGTGGTACGGGTTAATGTTTGATTCGCCGGTCGTTACCGAGGAAATTGAGAGAACTATCTCCTCGTATCGTAGAACACAGACGAATTCTCTTTCCCATTTAGTCTGCTTAATTTGGTCCAGTGATTTACATCCTATTCACATCCATCGGCTTTCTCCACCACGGGGTCGAAGTACTTAAAGATGTCACATTTTTTCAGTGGCACGATGGAGTACAAATTCGTTGAAGACATGGTCTACCCATTCGGTCTTGAACATCCTGAAGCGGATCCATATTTCAAAGGCTTGCAGTCGATTCATTGTTGAATCCTTCAGTGCCCATCCTTCGACACCGTAAAGCAGGCCGGTAACATATGGCGGTACTAGATGTGGCATGAATTTTCTAATTGAAGATCACGGTTGCACACAAGATGTTTCAATTTCAGAAACTCACTTCTTGTAATGTCAATTTTCTGGTTTTGATTTGTAAATCAAAAAAAAAAAAAAAATGCTGCCATCTCCGTACAGGCCATGAAGGCTCTTGGCGGGGTAAAGTTAAAGGCTCCCACTGGCCGCGTCCCCGGCACTTGGTGGGGTAGAGTGATTAGCAATATGTCCGGTCGCCCTTGTCCTCAGAAATTAACCTGGTACTCATTTTTGGTGTGGGCTGAATGGACCTCAGAGCCATGAATACGCCCGGAAGTGAAAATCTCGTTCCTTAAAATTTTTCGACTTCGTCACGGGGATTCGACCCCATGCCCTTCCGGGTGAACCGAACACGCCTTTACCTCCTTGGCCACCAGCCCATAATACCTTTCTTCAGTCAACCAAAATCCCAGGTACTTGAAATATTTCCGTCTAGAGTGATGATTGCGTTGGTGATATTCTGCTTGCTAATTACAATGAATTTTATTTTCCGAATATTTATTTTAAGTACAAACCTTCGCTTATTTCGTTGGTGCTCTGCTAAGGGATTTGAAGGTGGTCTAAAATGTCAGCAAGTACCACGGTGATGTTTGAGGTGGGCGTCCTCAGTTATCCTATAGACGCATACAAATTCTGGGAAGGCACATCCAGAATAAGCAATGTTGGAACTGGGTTTTGGAACAATGACCTACCGAAACTGTAGTTTTCCATCCTGGTAAAGGTGATATGGATTTCGTAGCTACAGTATAGTTAAAGAGTAAAAGTAGCGTATCACAAGAAAGAAACTAATCAAGTCAACGTAATTCGACTCTCTAACGCTGGCAGTTAAGTACTTCCACACGACTAGTGGACATTACAACTCAAGGTGATCTAATGATATCATGGACGATTACAATAATCGATAGCTCAGCTAACCAAAGTGTTTACATGCTTGATGAATTAATAATTATAATACTGGACAGGGAGAACGATGCAATTAAGCGATATAGTGATTTTACTAGTCCAGCTGATTATGTAAGTCAATAGATTGACGGATTCAATCAATCGATAAAACTTTTTAGTTCAGTCTTATCATCAGAAACCTGATTTGGCCAGCACTCAGAACATACTTCATTTCGGTTTAACAACAACAACAACAATAATAATAATAATAATAATAATAATAATAATAATAATAATAATAATAATAATAATAATAATAATAATATTGAGTATTAAGCCCGAAGGCTGGTTTGATCCTCAACGGTTCCACCATAAGCTGCCATAGATGGCCTAGGTTTCATTGAAGATACATACTAGGGTAATGAGGAGTGAGGTAGTTTCCCGTTGTTTTCCTCACCGAGCCAGAAGTTGCTATTACATAACAGTCTTCAAAACCCACTGAAACGCACGCATTAACCGACCAGATTAGTGACATTTTCACACCATTTATAACAGGGAATGGTTGCATAATGAACGGCATTACTAGCATCGTTCATGCCTCAGTCACTTTCATGTAGTCAAAGCCAAAGATGAGACTGAGGCAGATCAAGAAAAGTATAAAATTTCTTCTACACCATACCACAAGACATCGTGTACCGTTAATACAAGGTATCGCTATCAAAGGCACAATAATAATAATAATAATAATAATAATAATAATAATAATAATAATAATAATAATAATAATAATAATAATAATAATAATGTGTTCATGACCAACATTAAAGAGGTCCCTCGGCTGTTGAAGTTAGGGGAAGAAAAAATAGACTTAAGAACTTGAAGTATTTGGGAGAAACATTACAAGATAATGGAACGGAAAAGAATTCCATTGAGGAGCGAGCAACAAAAATGGAAATGGCGTTTCAACTGACGAGGAACACCAACAACAAAAAGGTTCTACCTTATTGGGCTAAACTGAGGCGTTGTTGTTAAACCTGAATTTCTGTATGCAGAAGAAACATTGGATCTGACTGGATAAGGTGGGTTTCAAGATATCGGGAAAAATTGTTATGTAAACTTCTAGGTCCAAATGTAAAAAAATTGAATGAGGAGACTCAAATCTGACAAATAATTGTATCAAAGAACAAAAGGAGTGGTTGAATTGATGAGGAAGAGAAGGTTACACAGTTCTACGGACACTTGATGAGGATGGACAGTAACAGACTAACGAAGAGAATCTCTGAATTCTTCATGAAGAGGAAGAGAGAGATGTACTGGTTTTGAGAAGTGAGGTTGGACTTAACGAAGATGGGGGTTTCGGAAGATTACATCATTGACAGAAATCGATTTAGACAACTAGTCAAGAAGTTCCGTGTTTTCCATGAGACTGGGGAAACACTAGTGAGAAAAGAAGAAGTAGAAAAATAATGAAAAGATACTGTTAGAGTGAAGGCAGAGAAGGCCAAAAATACAGAAAAGTTTGACATTGCAGAAACAATGTGTTTTGGTAAGCATATGATCGTCATTCTCATATCTTATCATGTAACATTATCGCGGTAAACTCAGCGAATTCAGTGTAAGTTAAGAAAAATAATTACGGGCCATACATAGTCTAATACAATGCAGATGGAAACGTCATGGTCCTGCAATTGTTTTAGATTTCAACTTAGAATAACTAATGATGGCAGAAGTAATGCAGACTAGAATAAGCGGAAGGTCTACTTAAAAAGTTAAATTTGCTCACTTCGAACACTAATATAGGAATTATAAAAATATTATTGAAGACTTTCGTCTGGAGCGTGGCATTTTATAGAAGAGATATGTGGACAGTAACGGGTTCAGAAAGAAAGAGAATATAAGCTTTTGAAATGTGGTGTTACAGAAGAATACTGAAGGTGAGATGGTTGGGTCGAATTACAAATGAAGAGGTATTGGATCGAATTGGTGATAGGAGAACGATTTAGCAAAATCTGACCAAAAGATGGGATGGAATGATACGACACACCTTAAGCCACTCAAAACTTATTCAGTTGGTTTTTTAACGAAGTGTAGGTGGCATGAACATCAAGGGTAGGCCAAGGTATGAATCTGACAGGTAGAATGTAGTGGTTATGTAGAAATGAAAAATTTAGCACAGGCTGGAGTGAAATGAAGGGCTGCATCAAACCATTCTGTGGACTGACGACCCTATTAACAAAAACATTACAGACACCATTTTATTCTAGTTTGTATGTAATACCTACTTTTTTTAAATTCCGTTTATTTGACAGATTCAAAGATGCACTCAGATTTTTTCTCTGTTCTCAAGATGGCGAAGCTCGATTCCAGGTGAAATCGGTACCAATAGTTGGCGTTTGAATGCCACAGCGGCATGTCGTAGGCTGACACAATGTCATATGAACAATAGGACAAAATTTCAACGCCCTCCTGTCTCTTAAAGGGGACACCAATTATGTGGGTGTTAAACAAATAATGTTTATTTATTTATTTATTTATTTATTTATTTATTTATTTATTTATTTATTTATTTATTTATTTATTTATTGAAAACTTACATGGCCGCCGTCACGATTACACTAGAAGAAATGTTCTGAGCTTGTAACCCAAGGTCCAATTGGTTTTATAACTTTCAACGTTTTAACGGATACTGCACCGACATTTTAAAGCTTTATTTATTTATTTATTTATTTATTTAATTATTAAAATATTTATTTATTTATTTATTTATTTATTTATTTATTTATTTATTTATTTATTTATTTATTTATTTATTTTAAATATTTATTTATTTATTTATTTATTTATTTATTTATTTATTTATTTATTTATTTATTTGCGTCTTCGTTAATTTATTAATGCAACGTTAAAGCCTTTCAGTCTGTCGAACACTAATTATAACAACTATAGCACTATAACATACCTGTAAAACACTCACTATTAAACAAAGAATGACTTGATTCTTTCTTGAAAGAACATAGTCGAATTCTATCAAATCACATTTGTTTATATAAACTTGCGATTAGTTTTTAGAAATGTAGAAATAAGATAAGTTCTAAATTTCAGGAATTAAAGGGCATAAACATAATTTACACCTAAATGTTCCTCTCGAAGGAATTCTCTTCAAATTTAGCCAAATAGCTGTATTTTATGAAGCAATATCTAACACGTTACTTCTTGACATATCATCACAATAAATTCACGTATTTTGTGGACATGCTGAGAAAATATCTCAGTAATCAGTATGCGGCATAGATTGTAGTCTATTGTTCATGTACAGGGCGTTCTGAAAAAAGTGTCAGTGTTTAGAGAACAGGTAGTACGCATCAAAACAAGTAAAAAGAGTCAGACAAACATGAGCCTTAAAACAATATCTTCTGAAAAATAAGGAAATATTTACCATGACTGTAAGAGTGCCGTATCTTCTACTGTGACCTTTCTGGCAAGAAACAAATGAGGAAACAGAAGTAGCCGTTTCCCTTTTTTCTTGTTTTTTTTTTTTTTTTTTGTTGTTGCTATTTTGCTTTACGTCGCACCGACACAGATATGTCTTATGGCGACGATGGGATAGGAATGGCCTAGGAATTGGAAGGAAGAGGCCGTGGCCTTAATTAAGGTACAGCCCCGGCATTTGCCTGGTGTGAAAATGGGAAACCACGGAAAACCATCTTCAGGGCTGCCGACAGTGTGGCTCGAACCCACTATCTCCCGATTACTGGATACTGGCCGCACTTAAGCGACTGCGACTATCGATCTCGGTTTTCCTTGTATTAAGATGACTCTTAAAACAGTTGTAAACACATGTTTATAATACGTAAACTTATACCATACTGTAGTAGGCTATTACTGTACCGGTCGGGTAAGTTAATTTCATATAGACTATATCGAATCGGAGCATGCTTTTTTCATAACAATAATTATGAACTGTTGTTTGCTTTTCTGTTGTCTGTATGCTGTACGGCTAGAAAAAAGTATCTCTTGACTTGGTTAATTACGCTACCAGAAGGGTTTTACTCATCATTTAAGCATCTTCATGTACTAAAAGAAATCTTCACTTTTGGCACTTCTGGTTCACGTCGTAAAACACATCTTCCGTCGTCTCTGTAGCAATATTCATGCTTAAATTCCCAGTAGTTCGTTTAATATACTTCAATTTTATTCAACCGCGAAGTCAGAGCAGAGTCGGTATTATGGGCGCGACAAGTGAACACCGCAGGCTACTGTGCAAAATTCTGATCCTCCAAGAGAAGTGAGAGCCACACACTACCGTGATTTAAGACGTATACCAGAACTTGAAAAGGCTGAGAATTACTATGAAACATGTCTGAGACTGTGAGTTTTAGGATGTGGTTAAGGAATATTCCCCAACCCCATCCCTAATCTCTTCCCGAAGAAAGACCTAAGATGTCTGCAGAATAGCGACTTAGAAGTCAAGGGCTGAAGATTCTCTGGTAAGGTAGGAAAAAGTAAGGCAAATACTCCTTGAATATGGAATGAATGGTTGTTGTGTCTTCGTAGCCCGTATATGGATGGCTGTATCGATAATAATAATAATAATAATAATAATAATAATAATAATAATAATAATAATAATAATAATAATAATAATAATACATTTATTCAGGTTATACGAGTTATTCATGGGGTTAGTGGAGGTATCTTGTCTCATTGTGATCCACGATCACTATCTTACGAACCAACTCTTTCCCGCCTTCACGTCATGAAAACCTTATATGTGTTATTTTTACGTCAAAACACTAGCATAATAAATAGATAAGAAAAGCAAGTAGAAGAAGAATTAATATAACTTTTTAATAAAACACACTGGTGTATCTGGAAGATAGTGGGCTCGAACCCAATTGTCGGCAGCCCTGAAGATGGTTTTCCGTATATGGATGGCTGTATCGATAATAATAATAATAATAATAATAATAATAATAATAATAATAATAATAATAATAATAATAATAATAATAATAATAATAATAGTAATAATAATAATAATACATTTATTCAGGTTATACGAGTTATTCATGGGGTTAGTGGAGGTACCTTAATCAATGCAATTGCCACTTCCTTCCCACTCCTAGATCTTTCCTATCATCGTCGCCATAAGACCTATCTGTGTCGGTGCGACATAAAGCAAATTCTAAAATAAATAAAAACCACACACACCGACACTGCGTAATTTGTAATAAGTTCTCTCGAAAATCACAATTCTTCCTGTTGATTACAGTGAGACTCGAACCAAGGTTACTTTATGTGCCTCGACTCAAGTCACATTGACCTATGCGACAAGTCCTGACTCGAGTTATACTTGTGTTTTACAGGTTGTATGTTGACCATGGGAATACGTAGTATGTTGTTCCCCTACGGTTTGATTCCCTATTCGGTAGTGCCAAGGGATAAGCTTAATAAATCTTTGTGCTTGTGTTCTCTGCTTATTCTTTCATCCGAATCTCTCCTCTCTTTTTGTTGAATGCCACAAGGGCCGGATCGTGAAAAATGGCACCTCTTTTTTCTCCTTGTTGGATACAGCCTCCCTCCAGAACCTGGGCTTCTATAGAATAAATTCAAACCACCTTTTCTTTTCCGTCCCACCTCACTCCACTTTCACTGTCTCTCTCTCTCAATCTCTCTCTCACACCCTCCTTCTATTTCTTTCTAGTTCTTTCTCTCTCTCTCTCTCTCTCTCTCTCTCTCTCTCTCTCTCTCTATTGCGATGTTGCGCGTGGAAGGATCCTTCAATACTCCTTTTCTTATATATGTACATGTAGTGTTCACCTGTCTCCTTCTCTCCTATATCAAATCCGTTATGTCTCTCTCTATTTAGCAGTGCTTAAAATGTCTACTACAGAATGGGACATGGAGAAGTCCGATTTGTGCGGTAAGTAAACAAATCGAACAACCGTGCATAATCGCAGATGGACATCACCGTAATGCCGATGAATTTTATGAGCAACAGGATCTCATGAACGGCAGGACCTGGAGATTGTTAATTTTAATCGTAATGTTTGAAGGCACTTTTGCCATGGCTTTAAGTTATTTGGCTAAGTTGGCGGCCAATCACGTTAACTCCGCGTATTTAGGAGTTGTTCATGTTGACCGGTATCCTTGGACTTGGATTCAGATGAGCTAGAAACCTATCAACGGTCATTCGGGTTGCACATTTCCGAAAACCTTTTTTTTTTCTTTTTTCTCGTACACCTCAGCCAATTTCTTTCCAATTTACCATCATGATTCATCTACGGGTATGCTGAACAAGATATTACCCACAGCAGCAGCGGCCCTACAGCAACAACAATTATCTTCTTTTCAGTTGTTTATTGTCATATTCAGACCTTAGCTTTTCGTACTTGTTCCCAAGTAACGAATCAATTAAAAAGTGCCCTCAACCTAAGTTAACTTGAAATTTGCAAGTCTTATGCAGTCAACAGCATGTGGTAATGTTTACAAAGTGGGGCCGATGACCTAGATGTTATACCACTTTAAACAACAAGCATCATCATCATCATCCATGTTTCCAAACAACAGCCATTCTCATTGTTACAGAATTTAACGTTGGAGGTCTCCACTTTATCGCAATGGGTCAGACAATCTTTAAAATTCGTGCGATGGGTCTCCCGATCTCCACTCAACAACGCCAGTGGCCCTGTCACCTCCACCCTACTGCGGGCCATCAACTCCTTTATTCATCAGTTATCAAATCTTAAAAATTCTGAATTTTAAACTAAAAGTCGTCAATGCTTTCCGTATTTTCTCTGATGCAGGAGATCTTGCTGTATTTTGATGCATCTTCTATAATAGGTCACCGGCGTAGCCTTGACGAAACATCGGGTACCGAGTGACCTCTGAAGTTAAACAACATTGGGCATCGTCGCCATTTGGATGGATCCCCAACGAGAAGATGGCTAGATGAAGAGGCGAAATAAATTGGGCACCCTACCGGCAAGTATTATGTTGCTCAGGATGGCTGATCATTGGCTTCTGACCAAGCTGGGGGCAATGAATAAATTGCCAGTGTCCAGATATACTGTAGATAAGGCACTTGGTTATTATTTAGAAGTCCGGCTCCTTTACCGATTTATCAGCCTCTGAGACTTCGGTCGTGAATAGAGGGATTTATTTAATCTTTGTTCCGGGGAACAACGCAGAGGTGAAAGAAGGTGTGGGGTTGAATGGGTCTAACTACAATGTCAAGAATTGAATTAAAACTTTAACAAAGGTTATATTTCTTTCATTATGAAAAAAACAAACTTAACAAATTTCCACAAGGAAAAATAACAATCAGGTACAATGCCAATCTTGAAACCAGATTAGGAAAAATCCAAGATTCAGAACCTTAACAACTTTGGGCTTTAAGCCCCTAGTTTTACAATTTTACAAATGGAAGATGTGTTACTTAGTTAAGGGCAGAAATCCCCTAATTCACAGAGCACTCGCTCCCAAAATACAAATTCTAGCCTTTCAGAGCCACTCGTTAATCTTACAAAACCTTTGAAAAAGAGCAACCAGGCTCTCAGTTCCTTACTGCCTACTCAAGGCAACATTACAACAATCTCTGGTCTCTCAAACCACCATTTACAAATTGAACTTACTTTTACAGGGGTATTTAATACCAACCCTACGAGGCCTTCATGGAAAGGATCAGGTTAAATAACTAGCCCAAACACAAAAGGAATGGAGGCGTACACTGAGCTCCAAGAAAATGAAAACTTAAAAACCTAAAGGGCTCTAGGCCGATGAAACAGGGGCTATTCCAAAACTACCGAAGTGACTCGTATAGAAAGTACTTTAACACATTACAGAAGGAAAACAGTTACAAAACGTAGTCACCTCAAACCAAGATGAAAGGGAGCTCTCCATCCCCGACTTCCAATTAAGGAGTTTACGAAGTTTTTACATTAGCCGAAAGAAGATTTACATTTTAGAACAGTTTGTTACATAACTAAATAGTCGGACCTTTCCCTCGGATTAAACTGCGGAAGTAGCAAGAAGGAAAAAAGTTTTGTGGACATTACCTTATAGATGTTCTGGTTGCCGACGATAGAGGCCGCCCGCCTCCTGCTTAAATACACACACTTAGATAGATGACGATCAATTGGCCAAGAAACGTGAAAAGCCATAGTTTATAAACCCTCAGGGAAGGTTCGAGATCATTCGAGACCAAACCAGCCACACCCTCTCAATTTAATTGGTTAATCTCAAAGTTACACTCAGAAGCGAACAAGAAGCCTGTCATAGGTTGAAAATTAATACAGAAATTTTTCATTTGCCAGATTCAAAACCAGCGGAAAGAAAAAGGGGGTATTGCCAACCCAAAAATAAATGAACATCAATCAGTTACAACAACCTTGAACTTTGCACCAGAGGGCATGATCATAAATTGCTGGTAGTGTCATCTGTGGAAAAAATGTCCAAAGTTCTTGATGAATGGCAAATAAAACAAGGAGAAATTCACTCAGTTTATCAAACTGCACAATAACAAAATTACATAATATTTCGGTGGTGACATCTTCTGATTAAAGTTCTAAGTTCCTGTTGTAGTAGTTTTCACTTTAGTTCGATAGAGGAGTTCATTTAGGCGCTAATTTTGAATGCGCGGCGTTGAGGTGTACCTCCCGGTACAATCTTAAACGGTTTATTTCCTTAGGCCTAACTCAAGGACGGGATGTGTGTATTGTACCTAACATTTCTGCAACTCGCACTCAACACCAGAATAACATGCAGTTTCCCATTCACGGCAGATGCCGCCCACCCTCGTCGAAGAGTGCGCTAAAAAGGCTGCACCAAGCTAGCAACGGCCACTTAAAATTATTATTATTATTATTATTATTATTATTATTATTATTATTATTATTATTATTATTATTATTATCTATAATTTGAATATAATTAGAAGGTGAAACACAAAATTGTGAGAAAATAACAACACTAGCTCCTATGTGTTAAACATCAAAAGAAAGGTCTCCATCTCAGGATTACTAGAAAAATATTATTTCTTTCATTAAGCCCTTTATTTTCGTAAAATTGGCATTTATTCGAATAATACGATGCGTAGAACTTTGCAGTTAACTGTATTCGCAGTAGATGGCTCTATGAAAGTTTTCTCCGCTGATCTTTCTTTGCCAGCCGGATAGAGAGCTCTATGATAGTTGTCTATGCATCTTTCCAATAGATGTATCTGTAAAATCAAGTTATCACGAGAATGCAAGTTGTTGCTCCATGTCGGTTCTAATAAGTCATGTATGTCAAAATTATAAAATTAGAAGTCATTACAGGTGCTTCCAGGAATCAGGTAATTTATCTACCAACGACTATTTTTCAAATTCAAAGGGAGGCGGTTCCCGTTACGTCTTGACTTCTCAATGATCTTTAACAAAGCACAGGGTTAAAATCTTGACAAAATAGGTACTTACTTAAGTATCTCAAGTTTATTTACCTCTCACCGACAGAGATGGGTCTTATGGTGATCATGAGATAAAAAATGGCTAGGCGTGGGAAGTAGTGATGGGCTGCGAATGGACTCGCGAAGAATTGAGTCTGGGACTGTAAAACTTGAGGTACTCGGGGCCGAGGACGCTGGCAGCGTTATCTGCGAGCTGTGTATGGAAACAACGCGATGCATAATATTGTAGGTAGGCCAAGGACAAGTATTGGTTCCGTTTCTAAGTAATGCACAGTGATATAATGTACAAACTAATGTCGCGATGCGGTAATGAACATCACTTTAAAGAAGTGTGTGTACACAGTCACCCTTTGAAACAGTCGTTAATCCCGAAACATACGTACAGTACCTCACCGAAAAAATAAGTACGATATTATACGGCAGGAAGAATACCGGAGGTGGAAACAATATAATTATGTTATTCTTGGATACCTCGCCAAATGCCCAGAGCATTCCTATAATCAATTGAACATTATGGACGTTGAACTAGGGCATGCGTTGTTCTAGTGCACGGTATACAGCCGAACTTGTACATTATGCCATATCTACATGAATGTATAGGCCTACAAAACAAAACCATAACAACACACACACCCAGTCCCCGTGCCATAAAAATTAACCAACGATGGTTAAAATTTGCAATCTTGCCGCGTATCAGACCCGTGACCCCTGTGACCAAAGGCCAGCACGCTAACCATTTAGCCATGAAACCGAACTGTACGACGGTCATATTGTGGTACATAAGCACCTGTGTCCACACGTTCCTTAGTTTACGTTACAATAAGGTTTTGTTAATAATAATAATAATGTTATTTGCTTTACATCTCACTAACTACTCTTTTACGGTTTTCGGAGACGTTGAGGTACCGAAATTTAGCACCCAAGAGTTCTTTTACGTGCCAGTAAATCTACCGACAAGAGGCTGACGTATCTGAGCACCTTCAAATACTACCGGATTGAACCAGAGTCGAGCCTGCCAAGTTGGAGTTAAGAGGCCAGCGCCTCAACCATCTTAGCCACTTAGGCCGGCATTTTTTCCTGTCCATCGGCAGTTACTTTAAGACTTTATTGAAACAACAGAGTCTTTTTGAGGATATGAAAGGGCCGGTTGAGAGTGAGTGTCTGTCATTATAATAAAAATTGCCCAACACGATTCTGACTCGCATTAGGCAAGGGGCCTGCTATCATAATGAAAACTCCCCAAATCGATTGTCTACAGCTGGACTCTTATACAGTGAGCGAGAGATTCGCGTAGCTCTACCTCCTGATCATTCTGGACACCTAGTCCAGCTAATTCTAGGAGCTCCGTCATGGCGAGCCTCAACAGTTCGTCGGTGCCATTGATTTACTCGCTGCTAGCCCCGTCGACATTGTTGCCGCTGCACCGTGTTTATTAACTCTCGCTTGCATTCTTGCCTGGCACCCTGAGTAATAATAATAATAATAATAAAAGAAGGCGGAGGAGAATCGTCTGATGTTGGTTTGTGGTAGGACGATTAATCGAAGAAGTCTGTAACGTGTATTTTGCATTGTTGTTATTGGCGTTGGCCTTTTTTTTTTCACAGATCAGGGATTCTTCTTTTTAATCTTATTCTTCAACCACTTTTCCCACATCTGTGGGGTTGAGAGTGCGAGCTGCACACTTGAGGATTTGAATTTGTTTTATGGCCGGATGCCCTTCCTGATGCCAACCCTGTGTGGAGGGATGTATTCACTCCTGCGTGTTTCTGTGGTGGGTGGTAGTGTGGTGTTTTGTCTGAACATGAAACGGAAAGTGTTGAGACAGACCGCCTGTGTGGCGTAGTGTTTAGAGTGATTAGCTGCCACCCTCGGAGGACCGGGTTCGATTCCCGGCTCTGCCACGATATTTGAAAAGTTGTACGAAGGCTGGAACGGGGTCAACTCAGCCTCGGGAGGTCAACTGAGTAGGGTGGGGGTGGGGGGTCGATTCTCACCTCAGCCATCCTCGGCGTAGTTTTCCGTGGTTTCCAACTTCTACTCCAGGTAAATGCCGAGATAGTCCTACCTAAGTTAAGGCCACGGCCACTTCATACCTTCTTCCTTGTCTATCCCTTTCAATCTTCCCATCCCCCTACAAGGCCCCTTTTCAGCATACCAGGTGAGGCCGCCTTCCCAGTTTCATCCTCGGCCCCAAAGTCCCACGCTCCAGGACACTGCCTTTGAGGCGGTAGAAGTGTGATCCCTCGCTAAGTCCGAGGGAAAAACCAACACTGTAGGGTAAACGGATTAAGAAAGAAAGTGTTGAGGCAAACACAAACACCCAGTCCCAAGACCATAAGAATTAATCGAACGTGATTAAAACCTCTGACACGGCCTCAAAGTTCACCGTCCAGCCAAGGAGTTGGACATTTTCTATAACTACTATCAATAACAAACTAATAATAATGACAATAAAATTCCCTGAATTTAGTCCGGATTCAATTTTAAACCAGCCAATTATTCCTAATATTACACTTTAGCATTTGCAATTATTACTTCACATGTCCTTATTTTTACTCTTCTGATTCATTTCTATACCAGACTTCCCCAAACTTTGTTAGTGCATAGATTAGACTGTCAAATGTATTTCTGAAACCAATAAAATACCATATCCTTTCTATGCTCCTGCTGAATTTTATCTCATAATGAAAATGGGTTTTATTCTTGATCTTCCACTTCTCAAAACAAAAGAGCTTTTCACACATTCACATTTACATCTTTTATTATTTTGACATCATGAAATAGAATTTACATCTATAGTTATTACAGATAATCTGTAACCGTTCATCACCACACCATGGGCATGTCATGAGGTCCAGTTAATAATATATGCCGTTTTCCACGACATTCTGCGACATATAGTGTCATAGTGAACATTTTTCACCCAGTCCGGGACACGAATCGCGCCGCGCCAGCTCGGAGAGCAGAGGTCTCGTTACGCGTACCGAGAGGAACGGAGCCATGTACAGCGAGTCCTTCGAATAATGCTCTCACTTCCCCAACAGAGAAAAGAGATAGCATGTCACGCGCGGAGGATATTTATGTCAGAAGGCGGAGCTTATCACGGTGTGTTAACGCGAGAACTAGAAAGTCTCAGCGATTTCCCCACAGGTTCATTGATGCCAACACACAATCTTCACTTGTTAAATATAATACTAATAATAAAGGTTTAGATCTCACCTATTTAAATTTATGAGTAAGGACTATTTTGAACCAGTGTGTCTTTTGTTAATCAATGATACCAAAATATTTAATACGTAACGAGTGGATCAGTAATCACGCACTTTAGATAGGTGCGGCTATTAAGGGACCAGATGTTGGAGGGCTAACCGCGCGATAGAGACGTGGGGTTCCCCGCGACAAAATGACTAAAGCACCAAATTATAATAGAAACCTACGAGATTACGAGCGATCCCACGATGCGATCTGAATGAAACTCAATCAGTAGATAGAGGAATTTAAGGGCTACAAATTGGGTGATTACTCGACTCTGAGAAGTAACTATTAGTGGAGCGATCTTTCAGAAGGGCTCCAAGCTTACCACCTCCACTGCCAAAAAACCAGATCTCTACAAAAGAAACGGCCAGACTAGGCCCACTACTCATTCACTCATTCGTTATACTATTCGGAAGTAGTCTTCATGGTTCATAGTAGACCAAGTGTTGTGCAGTGATATCGAAGAATAGAAGGTGCTATTCAAACTTGAAGAATATTGTTCAAGTGAATCTGTTTTATATCAGACAGTTCTGCGTGGAATATAATCCGATCGTACAGGATGAAAGCAGGATCTTGGTGTGCGAGTGTAGTTGCTTATATTTCCCGTATTCACATATTCGCATCTTAAGGGAGTGCATACTATTAACAAACAGTGGTGGCTCACATAAATGTGCTTAAAGAACGGATCAAGCTTCCAACAAATCACTATGAAATGTCGTATGGCTTTTACTGCCGGGATATCCCAGGACGGGTTCGGCTCGCCAGGTGCAGGTCTTTCTATTTGACTCCCGTAGGCGACCTGCGCGTCGTGATGAGGATGAAATGATGATGAAGACAACACATACAACCAGCCCCCGTGCCATTGGAATTAATCAATTAAGGTTAAAATCCCCGACCAGGCCGGGAATCGAACCCGGGACCCTCTGAACCGAAGGCCAGTACGCTGACCGTTCAGCCAACGACTCGGACACAAATCACTATTATGTAGTGAAACGAAAACATATCCTACGAGCTATTAACCTGTCGTAATCAAGGAAATTGCAGTGTTGCGAGACGTCGTAGGAGACAAATATGATACAAGAGCAAACGAGGGAGTTTGAAAAATTAAGGGATGGTTCAGAGAAAGGGTAGACGACGCAGCATCGCAAGTGAGGAAAAATACCGAAGAAATTGCAGCATTAAGGAAGAAAATAGGTCGCTTAGAAGAGGGGACGCTGAAACTGAAAGCAGAAGTAGAAGCCAACACTCTAAGTCGTAGGGAGAAATCCCTATATATAAATGGTGCGCCTGAGGAGAAGAGGGAGGACAAAGTGCTTACTATTTATAAAGTAGTGGTCCTAATTGAGGGGAAAATGAAAATTAATTTTAGCGAAGTGGACATTGACGATGTGCAGAGAGTGGGAAGAATTAGAGGCAACAGGCCGATCAAAGTTCAACTGGTTTCTACGTCGATGGCTGATATTGTGGTTGGAAACGCGGGTAACATACAAAGGGGAAAAATATGGATCAAGAAGGACGTGGGAACTGAAGCGATCAGGAACGATAAAATTCTGAGAAAACATATGATACGAGCTAGACTTCAAGGGCTGGGAGAAATTATCAGAAGACAAAATCTAGTGGTGTCAAGCAGCAGCTGGAGTAATATCTGGTTTGTGAATAGATTGATGGATCTAGAAATGAAGATAAAACAAGATGAAGAAAAAGAGAGAATTGTAGCGATTAGTGGGGAAGATAGGCAAGTGAAAGATAGTGATATAGGAAATACCAAGGAAAACAGAAAGCGGAGTGAAGGAGGACAGAGAGTGGAGCTTAGTGAAAGCGTGAGTGGCAGTCAATGGGGTGAGATTAGAAAGGCCTAGGGACGCAGCTACGGGCACGGCAAGCGAAGAGGATAGGCAGAGAAGAGAATGCAGTGAAGCTATGGAGGTGCAGAATGAAAAGAATAACGCAGAGGTATCCAGGAAGAGGATTGAAATCTGTTTGAGCAGAGAAAGCAAAGGCAGCTTTGGAAGGAACAAGAGCTTAAGTGAACTGTGGAGATTAAAACGAAATGAAGAGGGTATTCTAACAAGAAGTAAAAACTCTAATAATGTTAGTAAGTAGTTGTAGTTAATATGTTTTGGAGGAGATAGTATAGTGGATATGACGGTAAGTGATCGGTGTTTTACGTATTTGTATAATGAAGCTAAATTTAAGTTTGGAGAGGGAGAAGTGGTGGAAGACGTAATGTAAGAAGATAAGTGCCGAAAGGGATGAGAATATAGTGAATTTGATGGTGAATGTGGTACGTGTATAGTGTATTAATGGAGTAAGTTGTAATTGGTATGTAGTAAGGCAATTGGGAATTGATTTGGAGTGTTAAGTGTAAGTGAATGGTAACGGTGGTATGTGGTGGCATAATAGGTACAGTTAACTGATATGTAGTAAGGTAATTTGGAATTGATTTGGAATGTTAAGTGTAAGTGAATGATTGTGGAGTTGGATGGAGTTTTTGGTAGATGTGGTATCTTTGTGAAATGGGCTATGGTAATTTTTATGTTATTTGTATATGAATCTGTGTTTTGTATGTAGGAATAAGAGGCGAATGGGAGGTATAAGGGAATTGGTAAGTAATTAGTGTGTGGTTTATAGAATACAGGAGTGGTTTGACAATTCTAGGGAATATGCGTTTGGTATGAATTGTAAGGAAATGTGGCAAGTAATTAGTGTGCTGTTTATTGGATTTAGGAGTGAAGTATGGTAAATTTATGTGAATATGTATTTAGTATGAACAGTGAATTGACGAATAGGGTGGTATAAGGTGAGAAAAGTGAATAATTGGTGTATCTGAAGGCTGAGAAAAGTGAATAATTTGGTGTAATGATGGAGGTATATGTAGGGTGCTATTTATAAGTTTGCAGGTAATGTGGAAAAGCAACTAGTGGGTTAATTGATGGTGCTATTTGTTTGGAGGTTGTTTATGGTGGTGTAGGGATGAGAAAAGTGAATATTTGGTGTAAGGATAGTTGGTATTTGATGTTCGTTGTGTAATTATTAGAGCAGATATATTGGATATAAGTATATGGCATTGGAGAAAATAGAACGGTAAGTAAGCTATTGAGTGAAGAAGGCATGTAATGGAAATTGGAAGTAAAGTTGGTAGAGTATGTGGTCGAGGAGTTCGAAGCGTTGGACTGCCTTCTCATTGCATAATTGAGGGCAAGATGGAAATCTAAATAGTGCAATGATGGTGAGATAGTACAGGACGGCAGATTGAGTAAGTACAGTGTAATAATGTCATTATTTGGTATGTAGTAAGGTAATTTGGAATCGATTCGGAGTGTTAAGTGTAAGTGAATAATTGTGGAGATGGATGGAGTTCTAGTAGATAATGAAGTATAAGTTGCAATTGGTATATAGTTAGGTAATTTGAAAATGATCTGGAGTATGAACAAGGTGGTAAAAAGTTGAGGAAAGTGAATAATTGGTGGAATGATAGATGTATATGTATGGTGCTATTTGTAAGTTTGAAGGTAATGTGGAAAAGTAATTAGTGGGTTATACGATAGTTTCGTTTGTTTATTGGAAGTAGAGTTGGCAGAGTATATACTTGAGGTCGAAACGTTGGACTGCCTTCTCATTGCTCAATTGAGGACAAGTTGAAACTCTAAATGGTGCAATGCTTGTGCGGTAATAGAGGTAGTACAGCACTCCAGACTGAGTAAGTGTAAGATGTCATTAAGGAATTTAAATGATAGAGGACTGCCTTGTGTAAACAGAAAACTCTGCGCACTCAGCAGTAAACGCGATCTTGCCTGGGTTAGTTAGGAGTGGAAGTGTGCTGCCAGACTAGCTGACTCAGGCAGACAATCTGGGACAGGGTTAATGTTGCGTAACTCCAGTGGGTACGCAACATTGTCAAGTCAACTGGTATCAGCATCTGTCGTGCATTGTCATTTAATTTTGCTCCTATCAGTGGCGCATTTCATATCATTTTAGTTTGTCTTATTGCATTTAATTTTGCCATTATATTCTAACAATTTAATTTTGCCTGTTTGTAAATACGTGTGCCGTTACTGCCGTAATGCCATGGCCATTGGATCTCCGGAAAGGAGTTGTGAATGGCGATTTATCAGCATTTGTTGTTTATACCATTTTAGTTTAAATATGGCTGAAGGTTGTACATTGTTATTTTTCTCATTTATCAGATCAAAAGGGTATTTGTTCACTGTAGATCTCGAGAAAAATAATAAACAAGCAATGCTAGATTAAGCCAGGGAGTGCCGTCTAGTTAAACAAGTAGTGCTCACATAGAAAAAACAATATTCTTGACTAGTTCCGTGTGACAATAAAGGGGAAAGAAGTAGCGATCAGGAACATACTTGGTGCTCGGGTAGACTGTTCGTGTTAATGAGTGGATCTAACCTTAATAAGCAAATTTTGAATACATACAAACAGTATTCGAATAACCATTTTTCCCGTTTGGCCATGTGTATGTGAGTTTTCATCGAACCCACGAAGGGTCAACCAGAACGCGCTGTGTGCCTGAATCTTCAGGATTAGGGCCGTCCAGAAACGCGCCTGTGTGCCTGCGATCTTACGGGACCATCCAGAACGTCCACGGAAGTTTGCAGATCAAGCCATCATGAACGGGACCAAGCAGATGACGAACCGAGTACATTCCGTTAACAAGGCTCCAGTGATGACAGCTTAAATATCCCAGATGTGCCATTAAACAACAGACGACTACAAGCAGAGGCGTTAAGTACATTCCAGTTTTTATGCACGAATTTCATATCCCGTAAAATGTTTAAAGTTATTTACATAAAATTTTCTATTGCATGTAAGTTAATAGGAATAGGTGAGCACCATAGTTGTGTTTCGAAGAGATTGAGGCCTTTTATTAATATAATTTTATATGGGTTTTTCTACTGTGATTGGGTAATCACTTTTTTCTTCCTCCCGTGTAATTAATGCATGAATTACCTCTAAGGCTGAAGTATTTGTAGATGGGATTAATATTTCAACAAACGTTGTAAGTCAATATGAGTCGTGTCCGACTAGTTGGCTGAACGGTCAGCGTACTGGCCTTCGGTTCAGAGGGTCCCGGGTTCGATTCCCGGCCGGGTCGGGGATTTTAACCTTAATTGGTTAATTCCAATGGCACGGGGGCTGGGCGTATGTGTTGTCTTCATCATCATTTCATCCTCATCACGACGTGCAGGTCGCCTACGGGTGTCAAATAGAAAGACCTGCACCTGGCGAGCCGAACCCGTCTTAGGATATCCCGGCACTAAAAGCCATACGATATTTCATTTTTTTATGAGTCGTCAGAATATTTCATGTTTAATTTGCTTAAATGCTTCACCAATAATGCAGGTATTATCCCCCATTGTAGTATTAAGGCTGCTGACCAGATGATGGCGAAATGTGATGCAGGGTATGATCCATGACTTAATTAGTACGCGAGTGTTAAAGTACATGGTGACATAGAGTCTTCTAACTGAATTAGCAATGTGGTTTGAGATATTTGTGTGTGACAGAGGGAAGTACGATTCGTATGCCAGTGTTTGAAATGACAGACCGAAAGATAAAAGGAATGATGTGAAAATTAGAATTATAGTCAGGCTGAAAGATAGCCGGGTCGTTGATAAAATGATATTTAATAATAATAATAATAATAATAATAATAATAATAATAATAATAATAATGTGTGACAGGACAAGGCGAATGTCGTACGAAGGGTAAATTCCGCACAGGGGCTGGAAACGAGAGGTAAAGTGATTCCTCCCAGCCGACGAAGCAGCCGACTTCTGAGTGACATATTTACGACCCATTTGTACGAGAGAACGTTGAGCCCCGAGACAGGGTTCGCTTGGCTGTCAGGTGCTTGGAACATTCATATGATAAGTTCGCTCCATCTCGACACTGTATTCATAGCCACATGCAAATTATAGATCACCGCTGGCGTTGTAGACTCGATGATTTATGAGACGAAGTTTTTCTACCCATTTTTCTTTATTAAATGAGATCGCAGGTAGGGTTTCAGACGTTTACCCCGTAGTCTGACGAAAATGGGTCGATTCCATGTAGAGTGACGACCATGAAGGGTGGCAGCTTCTATATGCGTTCTTGTGTGTGAAGTGTATATATTGTTGTCATAATTTCAGGTGATTGATCTCTATGTTATTTTCATGTGCTTGTATTATTAAATGATGTTATGGTGTCATACAGGAAACCAACATTGTTTTGGGGCCGCCTTGTGATATATTAGTGTAAGACATCCTGGAGAAACATACTTATGCTATAGTGTAATAATTCATTGAGGTAGTTAGGTAAAATCTAATATGCAAGTACGGTGATAAGATTTTCATAAATATAGGAGTGTGCGTAACAGTGTTTCATTAGATGCCTCATATACCAAGGAAGACACCAATGATTGTGTCGTTTCGCGGGAAGAGCCATACCAAATTAATATATTTGATCTTTTGTTTGCTGTACAGTAGTGTAAGAGATTTCAGCGGATATCAGTAGTAGAGAAAGGGGACGCCATTATTCAAAGAAAAATGTAAGTTCTTAAGTGCGTGTGTAAAAGATGATTTGGGAGTGTCAAAGGAGAGTCTTATATATAACAGACTGACGTGAATATGGGGACACTCTCCAGATCATTGATTTATCACATGTGTTTAAACGGCATTGTCTGGTATATTAATTTTACCCTACTGACTCTATCAGTTCAATCTTCTCATTTTTTTGCTATTTGCTTTACGTCGCACTGACAAAGATAGGTCTTACGGCGACGATGGGATAGGAGAGGGCTAGGAAGTGGAAGGAAGCGACCGTAGCCTTAATTAAGGTACAGCCCCAGCATTTGCCTGGTGTGAAAATGGGAAACCACGGAAAACCATCTTCAGGGCTGCCGACATTGGGGCTCGAACCCACCATCTCCCGATTACTGGATACTGGCCTCACTTAAGCGACTGCAGCTATCGAGCTCGGTATCTTCTCATTTAGTAATTAGCGTATTTCTCTCATGTTGTAGGATACCCTACTTTCTTCTTTCTTTCTTTCTTTCTTTCTTTCTTTCTTTCTTTCTTTTTTCTTTCTTTCTTCGTTATGCCCATTCATGGAGCGCGTTTGAACTTGTTAGTTGGTTTGATGGTTTGTGCCTTCTTGTCCTCCCAAAATCTCTTCATGAATGCACTGTGTTGCATCTTGCGTTCTGTCGACCACTTCCTACCAGTTGTCTTTTTTGGTTTCTCCCTAAATTTATGATTGGCTACTTTTGTTCTAAAAGCTCCACGATTTTCCATGATGTCGTCTGTGATATTTATTTCTTGGAGGTCCGCCTTGGTTTCTTCTAGCCATTTTATTTTGACCTTCTTTGAGTTGATTACTTTGAATAATCTTTTAGTTAGTCTGTCACTGTTCATTCTGTAGATATGGCCATAGAAATTAAGGCGCCTTTTCCGTACGGCATCAGTAAACCTGTCGGTGAAGGAGTAGAGATCCGCTGTTCTCCTCTTAATCCACATTCCATTTTCTCTCGTAGCACCATAAATTTTCCCGAGAATTTTCCGCTCCTGCTTTTCAATTTCTGTAATTTTAGAGTGACCACCTAAGCATATGGTTTCTGAGGCATATAAAGCTTCGGGCAATACAACTGTCTTGTAGTGTCGTAATTTTGCATTACGCGATATGACTCTTTTGTTGTAGTAATTCCACGTCAGTCTGTATGCCTTATGTAGTTTGGTGTTTCTTTCTACATTAGCACTACTGTCTAATCCTGATGGTAGTATAATTTCTCCAAGGTATTTGAAGGAGGGCACCTGTGAAATTGTGCCGTTTTCCATCTCTAGCGGAGTTCTTTTGCTATTTTGACGTAGATTTTCTATGTACTTGGTTTTCTCGTAGGATATCTGGAGGCCTGCCTTTGATGCTATATTGTGTAGTCTCTATATGGCATACCTTGTTTCATCCTTGGTCTTAGTAATGATTGCGAGATCATCAGCAAATGCTAAACATTTTACATTGACCTTGCTTCCCAAATTTCCGATGTTCACACCCTTGATATCCTTTTCCCACTCTCTAATATGTCTAGAACTAAGTTAAACAGAATAGGGGAGATGCCGTCACCTTGACGAACGCCCGTACATATTTCAAAAGGCTCAGAGATTTCTCCAAGGAATTTCACTTTAGAGGTCGTACTTGTGACGGTCTGCTGGATACCCTACTTTCAATATATTTAAATTAGCCTAGTGCCCATTTTAGTCGAACAGACCATTGACCCGTATGCTCTTGAGTTTAGCCGAGGAGACAATAAAAGTAGGAAGGATGGGACTTTGATGCCCGAGTTGATTGCCAATGTTCTCATTCAGCAGATATCCATTCAAATATTTAATTGTGAATCTTAGTTATTGATGTCCTGTGGAGCCTGAGACAGGTGCAATTCATACTTCCTTTCCTGAAAATGGATACCATAATTCCTTTCGCCAATCTTGTGTAACCTCTTTCCTTCACACTCTTGAGCAGCCTGTATGTCCAATGCAATCCCTCAATCCAGCTGACTATTATTTCAAGTACAATTTTACTTATTATAACTGTTTTATCTACTTTCATAAAGTTAACTGCCCCCAAAAAGTCTGTTTCAACTACTACGTAAGGTTAAACATCTCTTTTCGCTGTTGTTATAATCCTATGTTATCATTACGTTTGCGTGTGTGATTATTAGATGAAAATAATTTGTGTTGCACAATAAATATTTACAATTGTAATTATTATGATTGAGAACTGTGTAAGAGCCCGGATATCCCCTGACTTCTAGTGATATTTGACTCAAAAAGTACGCCCAAGGTGGTCGGTGAACTAGCATATCCCTGACCGTGTGTGAAATTCAAAACAAATGACTCTCAGAATTCATTAACTCAAATTAGCAGTCCCCACGCATAACTCGCATTAGTCTCAGGTTATGGCGTCTGACAGCTATAACTTGTCGTTATTTTGGTAAACCATCCTACATAACCTGTTTCTTCTCTTAGCAATGCTTGGTATTCTCAACAACCCTTGGATCACTAAGGGATCTTGTAGGCACTCTTTCGAGCAAACGTATTCATCACGATATACAATTCAGTGTTGCCAATTTATGGGAAAGAAACGTCGCTCCATTTAAGGGTTTTCAAGGTTATAATGCGGACGAAATTCCATATTTTATTTAGCTACTTTTATGGGATTATATATTATTACCATATTTGAATTATGTAGTGTATATTTAGGGATTTTATACGGACAGAAAAATTATTTTTTGGCTTATATAACTTGACAGTAATTCACCGAGGCTTGTATTTTAGTACCCAAGGAACCTCCCCACACTGATCAGCGTAATGGACAAAATATCAAAAGTGCAATGAAAGTGATCGTGTTTAATGGCACAATTAATTACACTGGAAAAATTGTTGTAGGCTATAGAATGTCCTAGTATGTATAAACTGTTCAATAGCATAAAATAATTACATTTATTCTGAGACTAGCTGATGCACCCCTGCTTTGCTACGGAATTCTGCATTGCATACTGAATTCTAGGTAAAGCAAGGTACACGTCATGAGTACAATTTTATTAAATTACATAGCTCTTAGCGTTTCCCCAGAAAACTGACGGGGTGGTCGCTATACGTCGTTTCTCATGTGAACACCCAGTCGTCGTGTCACAGAAATTAACCAGACACGACTTAAATCCCCGATCCGACTTTGAGTCGAATTCGGGGCCCTTTGGTACGGAGACCGCAGGCTGGTTTGTTCCCTATATTGTGATTAGCTGAATTTGTTCGACGACGCAATCGTTCAATAAATCTTCATAAGGCAATCTTATATGTTTCAGTTAGGGTACGATCATACCGAAAATGCATCGCAGCTCGCGGTCGATGCCTCGATGTCACCTCCTGGTAACACAAACACACAGTTTTAAATGGAAGAGTTCATGTCAAAGATGTTCACTTCCATTCACCATCGCGATTTACCAGGAGGTCTAGCGTGATGACAAGAAAGTTTGTGTTCCCATCGCTGCAGAAAGGGAGGCACCGATGCAGCTTGCTCCTGATTGCCTTGTCTGGATTGAGATCACGTGATATATCCCCCCGTGTATTCGTGTGGTAGTTATTGTACTTCACAGTATCAATTTTTGATTCCACATTGTTGTATATGTATTGGAACGTCTCAAGGGACAATCCCATGTATGAATGGAATCTGTCCGGGTGGTGTTTCAGTTCAAATAAGTTATGATATTCCCCCAGCTCCTGCCTTGTTTGTTTTATAGGATGAGCATTCCACTGGCGGGCTGACTGATTTGAAAGTAGCCACCATCGTGTGCTTATGCACAATGATTCACTATCTCCACCGTCATCTGAATACATCTGTATACATACTTTATACTTGTAAAGGCTCAGCAATGGAGGATAAGTTATCTTTAACTTGAACGCGGAGATCTAAACATTACGTCCACTCACTGTAAACACATCTCAGAACACTGAAAGGTAAACCTCCCCGGTATGTTCACCCTCCATCGACCGCGACGTAAACCTCGACCGCGACCACGAGCTGCGATGCATCTTCGGTATGTTTGTACCCTTATTGTATCTAATCGCTCTATCATGATGTAATTATTAGACCTGTTTTGATCTGGGCGCCATACTAATAGGCTACCTTTATTTAGCGAAGGAGACATGAAACGAAAACTTTGGAAATCTGGTCTTGCTTACGTGAGGCCAGCTGTGATCGTTAATGCGATCTAAGTTCTTCCGGGTAAGCCAAGCATGTTTTCACTAAGCAACTGATTTTTATTTCAGTAATATTTTTCTCTATTGTTACTGTAGGCTATTATGTGTTTTTCCTCGATAAATTACGTATGAACACTATTTTCTTTTACATTCATGATTTATTAGGAAAAATAACTTTCTGATAGTAACGAACGTTATCTGAATTTAAACAGCCTTGTTCTAAATGTAGGCCTACACACTTTTTCTTTCTTTCTCAATCCGTTTACCGTCCAGGGTTGGCTGTTCCCTCGGACTCAGGGAAGTACTCCACCTCTACCGCCTCAAGGGCAGTGTCCAGGAGCGTGAGACTTTATTTAGGAGGGTTATAACTGGGAAGAAGGACCAATACCTCGCCCAGGTGGCCTCACATGCTATGCTGAAAAGGAGCCTTGAAGGGGGATGGGAAAATCGGAAGGAATAGATAAGGAAAAGGGAAGGAAGCGGTCATAGCTTTAAGTTAAGTACCATCCCGGCATTTACCGGGGTGAGGAGTGGGAAACCACGGAAAACCACTTTGAGGATGGTTGAGGTGGGAATCGAAACCCCTCGACTCAGTTGACCTCCCGAGTCTGAGTGGACGTCGTTCCAGCTATCGTACCACTTTTCAAATTTGGTGTAGAGCCGGGAATCAAACCCAGGCCTCCGGGGATGGCAGACTATCACACTAACCACTACACTACAGAGGCGGACCTAAATGTACACTCAACTGCACAGAAATTGGCAGAAGATGACTTTCTTCCAAAATCCTTTTGTTTGAAATAGGATGAACATTATGTTGCAGTTAGTAGGATTGCAAGTAAGATAGCTCATCGACACCGGATATCCACACTTTACGAAAATCCTCGCATTTCGGTCAAATTGCCTTACCTGGCAATTCAAGTCACTGACGATATATATATATATATTTTATTTTTTTTTTTGGCTAGTTGCTTTACGTCGCACCGACACAGATAGGTCTTATGGCGACGATGGGACAGGGAAGGGCTAGGAGTGGAAAGGAAGCGCCCGTGGCTTTAATTAAGGTACAGCCCCAGCATTTGCCTGGTGTGAAAATGGGAAACCACGGAAAACCATTTTCAGGGCTGCCGACAGTGGGGTTCGAACCTACTATCTCCCGAATACTGGATACTGGCCGCACTTAAGCGACCACAGCTATCGAGCTCGGTGACGATATTTTGAAAACAGGACTTATCTTCTAAAAAGAGTAAAGCAAGGCTCACTCTGTACAGGCCTTGGAGGACCTTGGAAACGTAGAAGACGCATTCTTTCTTTATTCAGAACCTCGGCAGTAACAGGATGCAGTGATTAATTCAGGACTTGGCCGCCTTTGCCGTCAGGGCTTAAACTGGTAGCGTATTCATATTTTGGTTTAAATGCCTTTCCAGAAGTAAAAATCTCGTTCCTATAGATTTTTCTAGGATTATGATGCGAAGATTGTCCGGTTCATTGGCTAAATGGTCAGCGTACTGGCCTTTGTATCTGAGAACTCCGGGTTCGATTCCCGGCGGGATCGGATGTTTTTATTCAATATTAGTTGTTTTACGTCGCACCGACAGATATAGGTCTTATGGCGACGACGGGATAGGAAAGGCCTAGGAATGGGAAGGAAGCGGCCGTGGCCTTAATTAAGATACAGCCCCAGCATTTGCCTGGTGTGAAAATGGGAGTTAATTTGGCTCGTGAACTGTATTTCTTTTAATGTACATACAATATACCATACTACCAGCCACTACATGAAAACGTAATGAAATTGGGAGGAATTGACCAAGAAGGAGGAGAAGAATATTAGGACGTGTAGGACGTGTGTACGCTGCAATGAATGGGATATTTTAATCTTGTGATGTTTCGAATATCATTTTCCTGAACTCAGAATTGGTTAATGTCAGAGAATCATACCAGTGTAGTCGTCATAAAGAACCTTTATTCTCTCGACCTATCGTCATTCTCTGGTGAGAGATTTCCTAGAATAGAGCTACTCTTTCGACACATGAGCAGCGGTTTCTGTTTAGACGTTGTATGTGACGTTCTCAATGACAGCATGCACAATGTTGCAATAATATCCTGCGAGTTGGCTACGAAGGACAGTTCGTGAAACTGTTAAGCTCTGCCTCGAGTTGCACATAGTGGGTTCGAAACCCGCTGTCGCAGCCCTGAACATGGTTTTTGATAGCTTTCACATCAGAATATGCCAGGGCTGTAAGGTAATTATGACAATGGGCTCTACTTTTCCAGTCATAGACCTTTCTATATCAGCGCCTAGCGTAGCCACAGCCTATCTGAATTTAAAAACTATCAGAGTAAGAATATTATACTTAGGCCTATAGCCTATGTAAAAACTGCATGTGGTATTATTATTATTATTATTACTCAAAATTAAATGAAAACCTACAACCTGTTTTCCAATCATTGGCTGGGTCAGGGATGTAATGAATGAAGCAGATATAGGATGTTAGTACGATGGGGTCGCCACTCCCAAAGTGATTTATTAATCAATGACAGATGCTATGAAATGAGAATGGAGAGAGTTGCTGGAATGACAGTGAAAACCGGAGTACCCGGAGAAAAACCTGTCTCGCCTCCGCTTTGTCCAGCACAAATCTCACATGGAGTGACTGCGATTTGAACCACGGTATCCAGCGGTGAGAGGCCGACGCGCTGCCGTCTGAGCCACGGAGGCTACCTTATTATTATTACTATTATTATTATTATTATTATTATTATTATTATTATTATTATTATTATTATTATTATTATTATTATTATTATTATTATTGAAGTGCAGTAAATACTACGATGTCCATCTCTGCGGTGTAGTGGTTACAGTAGTGTGATTATAGCTGCCAACCCCGAAGGTCCGGGTTCGATTTCCGGCTCTGCCTCGAAATTTGAAAAGTGCTACGAGGGCTGAACGGGGTCCGCTCAGCCTCGGGGGCCAACTGAGTAGAGGGGTTTCGATTCCCTCCTCAGCCATACTAGAAATGGTTTTCTGCGGTTTCCCACTTCTCCAGGCAAATGCCGGGATGGTATCTAGCTTAAGACCACGGCCGCTTCCTTTCCTCTTCCTTGTCTGTCCCTTCCAATCTTCCCATCCCCCACAAGGACCCTGTTCAACATAGCAGGTGAGGTATTGGTACTCCTTCCCAGTTGTAACCCCCCGACCCAAAGTCTCGCCCTCCAGGACACTGCCCTTGAAGAGGTAGACGTAGGATCCCTCACTGAGTCCGAGGGAAAACAGTTTAAGAAAGAAGTACTAGTATTAGGAACAACCAGCTGAGTATTTAAAACAGTCACTTTCCGCGTAATCTTTAAACAGGCCCGCATTTATGTATTTAGCTGATTCCATTTTTTTTATGAAGTCGGTGGAGTCATCCGAACACGTTTTGGGTTTTGAGAATGACTTTATTCCTGAAGTCATAGAATTACTCAGGTGAAAATTCTATTTTAGGATTCACTGGAATTTGAACCTCGGCCGTGAAGGCAAAACAAAAAAACAAAAAACAGCAGTTAGATCACTGTGCTAATAGCGCCGTCTAAACTTTTCGTTCCTGTTGATTCTGCAGCCACGCTGGCTTATTTTGGTCTTTGAACATCGGTGGTTTAATGCCGAATGATATGAAACAGCAATCCACTTATCTAAATTTCAAGCTTCAGCGGCATTGAATCTCGAACCGTTGTACTTTCTAGGCCACGGCTGACAGCATAATAGCTTAGATAAATTGAGCTGCTGTAGTCAGTATGTTTACCTATTGCTTGTTAAGAGGCCAGTATTGGGAAAGTACCCCGCCAATTGAACAATAAATATAACCATCTTAGTATTTTTCCTACCGGACGAGTTGGCCGTGCGCGTAGAGGCGCGCGGCTGTGAGCTTGCATCCGGGAGATAGTAGGTTCGAATCCCACTATCGGCAGCCCTGAAGATGGTTTTCCGTGGTTTCCCATTTTCACACCAGGCAAATGCTGGGGCTCTACCTTAATTAAGGCCACGGCCGCTTCCTTCCAACTCCTAGGCCTTTCATATCCCATCGTCGCCATAAGACCTATCTGTGTCGGTGCGACGTAAAGCCCCCTAGCCTAGTATTTTCCTAAATGATGCAACAATTCAATGGGAAATCGTCTACAGCTGGCTCAAAACTACATTACCTTATTTAACATTTCCTTCTGTAGAAATCTATTTCGTCCTAATACATAGATCCTAAAATTAAGGTACATGGAAATTTGCGAATGTTACACGATGAATAAATAATTCCTTGTTCTTTACGGAATTACGTTCTGTTTTTGACGAAGCTTGAACTTGCTACTAATTACGCTAGAAACATGGAAGTGACCTTAGCCACCGTTATTGCCAGTACATGCGGCGAAACGTGAGTCGCTGAACGCTTCTTCTACACGTCCAGCTGCAGTAAGAGATTCCATCTCATAATCCTCTCTCATTCTTACACTTTCTCCCTCTTTTACTTTACTCATTATTCTTCCCCTCCTTCGGCTGTCATTATCTTGCCTCTGTAGGTCAGTGGCCTATCTGCGTCTCTGTTTCTCTCGAGGCGCACACTATGCTCCATCTCACTTGCACCAGGCCACGCGACCGCCACACGCCACCTCCTGGCGGGAGACTCACGAACTAGCATGCCGCCGCAGCCGCTACGTGGAGTGGGGTATTATAAAGTGTACGTACCCTGGAGCTAGCTGAAGAGAGGGGAAGGATAAAAACACACCGGGCCCGTGTGTATGTGAGAGTTGCAGCTGCTCCCCAAAACCTTCAACCGGACCGAACTCAATCGCTCGCTCACTTGCATTGCATTAAGGTGCTCCCTGCCTGGTCGGTATAGCCTACTTGTTGAAGGGTCATACTGATTACACCCGGGGTTGAAAACAAGAGGCATGGCCAGGTACTTGTTGTAGGCTTATACTCCGTAGACGCAGGGTAGAAAGCAAGGGGCGTAGCCAGGTACTTGCTGAAGACTCATATCGAGTACACTCAGGGTGGAAAGCAAGTGGCATTGCCAGGTATTTGCTGAAGACTCATATCGAGTAGAGTCAGGGTGGAAAGCAAGTGGCATAGCCAGGTACTTGCTGAAGAGTCATATCGAGTACACTCAGGATGGAAAGCAAATGGCATAGCCAGGTATTTGCTGAAGAGTCATATCGAGTACACTCAGGATGGAAAGCAAATGGCATTGCCAGGTATTTGCTGAAGACTCATATCGAGTACACTCAGGGTGGAAAGCAAGTGGCATTGCCAGGTATTTGCTGAAGACTCATATCGAGTAGAGTCAGGGTGGAAAGCAAGTGGCATAGCCAGGTACTTGCTGAAGAGTCATATCGAGTACACTCAGGATGGAAAGCAAATGGCATAGCCAGGTATTTGCTGAACTCATATCGAGTACACTCAGAGTGGAAAGCAAATGGCATAGCCAGGTATTTGCTAAAGACTCATATCGAGTACACTCAGGGTGGAAAGCAAGGGGCATAGCCAGGTACTTGCTGAAGACTCATATCGAGTACACCCAGGGTGGAAAGCAAGGGGCATAGCCAGGTACTTGCTGAAGACTCATATCGAGTACACTCAGGGTGGAAAGCAAATGGCATAGCCACGTACTTGCTGAAGACTCATATCGAGTACACTCAGGGTGGAAAGCAAGTGGCATAGCCAGGTATTTGCTGAAGACTCATATCGAGTACACTCAGGGTGGAAAGCAAGTGGCATAGCCAGGTATTTGCTGAAGACTCATATCGAGTACACTCAGGGTGGAAAGCAAGTGGCATAGCCAGGTATTTGCTGAAGACTCATATTGAGTAACTCAGGGTGGAAAGCAAGTGGCATAGCCAGGTAGAGTACTTACTTCTGAAGGTCATGGCTATGTAGTCAGGGTCATGTAGCTGTATGTTTGCATTCGGGAAATGGTCGGTTTGAACCTCACCATAGGTAAATCTGAAGATACTCTGTAGAATCTAATTTTCATACCAGGAAAATGCTTAATGAAGGTCATTCTGCTTCCTTTCTAGTCTTAGCCTTTTTCTACTTAATCGTGGCCGAAGACCGTAAGTGTTAGTGCCACGAAAAAAAGAAAAGAAAAGGAAATAGAAGTATCGCCTTGCCCACAGTCACCAAGCCACTCGCACTGTGAGCCTCAGTTACCATGCCGTGGTTTCCCATTTTCACACTAGGCAAATATTGAGGCTGTACCGGTACCTTAATTAAGGCCACGGCCACTTCCTTCCCACTCCTATCCCTTTCCTATCTTATCGTCGCCATAAGACCTATCTGTGTCAGTGCGACGTAAAGCAAATTGTAACATTGCCAAAAATACAAAAAAAAAAAAAAAAACCCCCATGGGTCTGGTGACATTTAGACCTCCTGAGTGTCGATTTCGACGTTCTGTCATTATAATTATAATTGCGTGTGGCTATTTCTAGCCGAGTGCAACCGTTGTAAGACAGACCCTCCGATGAGGGTGGGCGGCATCTGCCATGTGTAGGTAACTGCGTGTTATTGTGGTGGAGGATAGTGTTATGTGTGGTGTGTGAGTTGCAGGGATGTTGGGGGCAGTAAAAACACCCAGTCCCCGGGCCGTTGGAATTAACCAATGAAGGTTAAAATCCCCGACCCGGCCGGGAATCGAACCCGGGACCCTCTGAACCGAAGGCCAGTACGCTGACCATTCACCCAACGAGTCGGACATTCTGTCATTATCTACCCTAAAGCAAATAAACAAGAACTCAATCGGGTGGCTGACTTTTAATTTTTTTTTTATTTTATTTAAACACCTAGTGTGCCACCAGAGATCTTTTACACTCCGATATCAAACAGTAGTCAACTGAGTGTCGAATGTAGTTTTATTCCACCCTGGGTTTGTGCTTGCGATCTTGTGATCTGGCACTCTCCCACTGCTCTACAGAGAGAACTAAAATGTACGTAAAGCTGCTGCTGGAAAGCGACATCACGTTCATGAGAAGCCCAAGCCGATGTTAATGGCTGATGTATAACGTTACGTTGTTCAACGCATAACGTCTCTCTTAAGACACACATTGACCTCGCAGCACAGTTTCATTTTACCACAAGTCGGGCTGAATGGGTCAGACGGTTGAGGCACTGGCCTTCTGACCCCAACTTGGCAGGTTCGATCCTGGCTCAGACCGGTGGTATTTAAAGGTGCTCAAATACGTCATCCTCGCATCGGTAGATTTACTGGCAAGTAAAAGAAATTCCGGCACCTCGGCGCCTCCTGAAACCGTAAAAGTAGTTAGTGGGACGTAAAAAATAATATTATTATTATTGATGATGATGATGGTGATGATGATGATGATGATGATGTTTAAGGAGGCCTAACATCTAGGTCATCAGCCCTAAAATTATTACTATTATTATTATTAGTATTATTATTATTATTATTATTATTATTATTATTATTATTATTATTATTATTATTATTATTATTATTATTGATTCGTTATGCCCAACTAAGGACCGCTTTTGAATTTAGAACACTTTGTTTGGTTTTTCTTCTTCTCCTTCCAGTCTCTCTCCATCCTCTCGCTGTTATCCCTTTCGCGTTGTTCAGTTCATCCTGTATTTAGTCAGGGGAGCTTTACAGAAAATTTGTGTTTATGAATGAAGATTCTGAATGGTTTCTTCCTTAATGCCAATTTCATTTAGGTCTTCACGGGTTTCTTTTGGCCAATTATTGTGATTTTTCATTGATAAGGCTAAGTTTAAAATTTTCTTTGTGAGGCTGTTATTATCCATTCTATACAAGAGACCCTAAAATTGTAATCGTCGTTTTCTGATTGTATCTGTAATTTTTTCTGTAACTTGATATATTTCATGTGATTTATTTTTCATACAAATTGCCTTTTCGCACGTTGTTCCTAATATTTTCCTGAGGATTTTTCTTTCTTGTTTCTCGATCATCTTTACTCGAGATCTGCCACTAATTATAATAGTTTCAGATGCATAAAGTTCTGCTGTTTTAACTACTGTGTTATAATGTCGTAATTTTGACTTTTTTGATATAGTTCCTTTATTGTATCTGTTCGAAGTAATTTTGTATGTTCTTTGAAGTTTTTCAGTTGTTTGTTAGCTTGCTGATTTAACCCTGTTGGTTCAATAATTTCACCTAGATACCTAAATTTGTCAACTTCAGCGATATCTCCATATTAGGTGATTAATGGTTCATTGTTGAAACCTGATCTAGTTATTACTATATTATTATTATTATGGTCTATTATTATTATTATTATTATTATTATTATTATTATTATTATTATTTTAGCACACATTGGCAGGCCCACAAAAAACATCCACCTTTAGGGATATAATGTATAAAAACTATACCGTTACAGCGATATACCAGTACACTGCTTCTTTCGCCAAACCGTTTGATTCTTGATCGTGAGAAACGTAGGTTTGATTCCACGTCATATTTATTTTTAAGGTTGAAAACCTGAGTTCCAATTCATTTAGCCTACATCAGAAATGAGTGCCAGGTTAATTCCTTCGGGGTAAAGGCAACCGGGCGTGGAAGTGATTTATTGCGGAGGTTACGGGTAACGGAACACGTTACCTTTCACTTCTTCAAGGGTTTCCATGGCCTGTATGGAGATGACTTTGTTTCGCTATTTCTGATCAGGCTGAAGGACAAGTAGCGTACTCTGGTAGCCCAACTTTTGAAGGCTCACTCGGACAGAGGGAGCTCACTGCATGTTGTGAGCCGTGTAGCTGTAAGCTGGCATTGGGGAGATGACGAGTTCTACCCCCCCCCCCCTCTTTCCCATCGGCAGTCCTGAATTTGATTTTCCATGGTTTCCTATTTTCAGATCAGGCAAATGCTGGGGATGAACTTTAAATTAAAGCAATGCCTGCTTCTTTTCCAGTCCTAGTCCATTGCTCTCTTATCGTCGCCGGAAACATTTCTGAGTTAAGTGCGACGTGAAACCAGTAGCAAACAGTGAGGAGATGGAGGAGAGCCATGTGGAGTAGTCATTGGCTTCTCACCAGTGGTTCCTCGGTTCGAATCCTGGCCAATGCATGTGGGATTTCTGAAATTAACAATCACGTCCCTGTCGTTAGGATTCCACGGAAAACTGGAGGTATTGTAAGTTCGCTGAAGCCATCATGGCTCTTTTGGGGTTTTGGGCGAGAGTTTAAAGCCAGAAGACCCTTCTCAGATGAAAACTTTACCTCGTACAGTCAAAGAAATTCAAACCATGGTCAGCTAGACCACTGAGCTAATTTTTGTTCCCCCACATCCTGATCTGGAAAATTAATTATTGAACTTACATGTTACGTATTTGCCTCAATAACTTTTTTTTCTTTTTGTTATTTGCTTTACGTCGCACCGACACAGATGTGTCTTACGGCGACGATGGGATAGGAAAGGCCTAGGAATTGGAAGGAAGCGGCCGCGGCCTTAATTAAGGTACAGCCCCGGCATTTGCCTGGTGTGAAAATGGGAAACCACGGAAAACCATCTTCAAGGCTGCCGACAGTGGGGCTCGAACCCTGTATCTCCCGATTACTGGATACTGGCCGCACTTAAGCGACTGCAGCTATCGAGCTCGGTGCCTCAATAACTAGCATCCAGTTTACCAAGCTCTCAGCGAGTCATCAACTATAGCAACACTCGCTCTCCCAGCAGAAACACACTGGAGATCCTTACCCAAACTACTAAACGATGTCCCCGCTCTTTCGCTTTAGCTGCAGCACGCGTCTGGAACTCGATACTACTCTAGAGGAGTTATCACGGACTCCAACGTCGAGCTTATCATTCGGTGGATGGGGGGGGGGACTTTCTATTGCAGAAATTCAGCAATAGTCACTGTCACTATTTTTTATTATTATTCTATAAAGTAGACAACAATAATAAAATTTATTATTATTTATTTATCGTATGGCTTATAGTGCTGGAAGTGTCCGAGGACATGTTCGGATCGCCTGGTGAAGCCTTTGTAAAGTATTGTGTGTGTTGTGTGTGAGTTACAGGAATGTTGGAGACAGTACAAACACCCAGTAGCTGAGCCAGGGGAAATAAACATTTAGTTTAAAATTTTCGAACCGGCGTTGGCCCTCTGAAACGAAGGCGGCTACGCTGACCATTCAACCAAGAAATATTAATAACATCATACTATCATATATATTTCATTTGACTCCATGAACTCCTCTGATGAGGTTGACGTAAGAAATGGCATCTGATCGTAAAATACAGCAACATAGATCTCACTTCATGCCTGACCCCTTTGAGAAACACACACACACACACACACACACACACACACACTACTGTTATTATTATTATTATTATTATTATTATTATCATCATCATCATCATCATCATGTGGCCTCAGTTACTGTGTGCAGGCATTTTGATTTGACAAGGGCTGCCTGTCTGCCAATTTCGACGTTCCATTTTGCTGTACCAGATGGAAGGGAAACCAGACTTCCGTTGAGCGACCCGCAAAGTTTACTGCAATTTTGTCGGGGGGACACCAAATTCGTCACTAGACGTCTTTTAACGGCATCGTACGACATGGATTGTCGAATTAACTTTCTCCCGCCCATCGAAAATCCAACTACCTCTGCCAGGTTTGACACTCAGAAACTTGGGATACGGAGGCCGACACACTACCACTGATCCACAAAGATTTTATGGGTTAAATCCTTATTATTTTCTAAACAAAAGACAATGTTATCTCCGTACAGGCCATGAAGGTCCTTGGAGGGGTGGAAGGTTAAAAGCTACTACTATACGTAACCTCGGCTCTTAGTAGGGTAGAGTGGTTGGCTCTACACCCGGCCGCCCTGGTACTCATTTTTGGTGTAAGTTGTGTGAACCTCAGGGTCATGTGCACCTCCGGAAATGGAAATCTCGTTTCTTAAATTTTACGACGTCCTTCCGGGCGAACCGACCACGCCTTTACCGCCTCGGCCAGGCAGCCCCTGCAGTAGAATAAAACCCACCCTATCTCCTGCCTGTCGTAAGAGGCGACTAAAAGGGGCTCCAGGGACTCTTAACTTGGGAGCGTGGTTTGCGACCACGGGGTCTTTAGCTGAGTCCTGGCATTGCTTGTGCCAGGCTCCTCACTTTCATCTGTTCTACGCGACCTCAGTTGATCAAGTCTTGTTCATTTCAGATCCCGGCGGTATTAGGTCACGAGGCGTAGGGAGTCTTTCATTTTCATAGCCGTAGTGGATTTTGTCTTTCTTTGGTCGATACCTTCATTTTTCTAAGTGTCGGATCCCCCCTACTCTCCCTCCCCCATGCTTAGTGTTATCGGAGGATGATTGCCCAGTTGTACGTCCTCTTAAAACAATATTCACCACCCCTACCGCTGTGACAACAATGGTGCGGCACTACGTTCTCTATGTGGTCCGTTATAAGTGGCGGCTGCAATAATATCCTAATTTGAAGGGGGTACGCGAAGTAGCTCCTTTGGGAAGAACTTTCTCATTACTGGCCATCCGCATGGTCATTTGCAAGACTACGTTTTATTTATCTATTCTCTGTCGAACGCGCGTCAAAATTTCTTTTTTTATTATTTTATTATCTTCTCCATTTCCTACCTTGAAAGCCTTGCAGGGGGTCATGGACCGGGGGTGACAGTGGCTCTTGAGCGGCAGTGGTCTAGCGCCGGGGATGTCTTGGTATGACCGCGACAGGGTAACCAGTGCCGAAAGGAGATATGCGATTGCCTGGTGGGTTTAGGGAAGTTTCTCATAACTTCTCCTTTACGGAGGGGTGGAAGTAGCTTGCAGAAGTCTAGCATTTGCACCTCAAGTTATTCTGTACTCTAGTACTAGGCTATGTTCCTGCGTTAGTACTCGCTTGTCGGTCATTTGTACAAACATGTAGGTCACCACGGGCTGTGAGGCGGGGTGGAGCCTCACGGCAACCTCCCCCTCCCCCCCCCCCCCAGAAAAAAGAAACGTACTAATGCAGCTCTATTTTCTTTATCTCACTCTAGATAAAGGCAAACCTTGTCGAGCTGGGCTGAGCGATGACCGTCCGACCAGGCCTCCATTGATTTCTATCTATTCGGATCGTTGATGAAGCACGGGGATGAACGTCATGACGTGGCTTCCGAAAATGGAAGCAGATTTCTGTCTTACCAACATCGATGTCTTGATGTAGAGGAACAAGAGCTTGGATAAGAATAGTGAGTATATTGAATAGCAATGTACACTACCATGTATTCTTTTATCAGTCTGTAAAATAAAGTTTCTCTTTGCAAGATCTTGTTTTTTATCTTTTTTTTTTCATTGTACTTATAACACATGGTGCCCGTCATCTTTGAAGGATCTACCTTACAAAGGCTGTACCACTCTTAGTAATAAGCCATACAAAATACACCCTGGGGGTGTATAAAATTTCCTGTACATGCTGCAAGGTATACATTGGCCAAACATTCCGGTCCCATTGGTACTCGTATCAAGAAACATCAACGTAATATCCGTCTCAACGAGCCAGACAAATCAGCAATAGCTGAGCACGCCCTATCAACGGGTCATGATGTCGCGTTCCAAGATGTTCGACTACTACTAACATGTTTTCATTCCTTCCTCGAAGAAGGAGGTGAGCCTCGTAGACGGTCACGCTATCTCTCAGACCAGGATATGCTTGGAGAAAGTGAGGGGGTAGCCGTTCGTTGCCTATACTAGGAATTGTCTCGGCATTCACCTTGGTGTAGGAGAATGGAAAACCACGGAAAGCAACTTTCAAGACATCAGAAGGTCGGGACCAGCCCCTCTCCGTCTCCCGAATTCAGAGGCGTAGGGCCACGGTAGAGCCGTGGACACCCCTCCTCTTCTCGGTTGGCCGATCAGAGTGCAGAGCTGTCGGACCACTGACCAGCCGTGGCCACTTGTGGGTCCAGACTCACCCTGCATCCGCCGACCAGATGTTCGAGCTCTTACCCACACTAAACTCTACAGGTCTGAGTTTATACGGGAAGCTGTGGAAATGCGTAATTCAATAGGGATACTCTCTGTCACTTACGTACTACGTGGTTGGCAGCCATTAAGAATGTATATAGGTAGTTCTCTGCCCTGTCCTTTCACTATTATTATTTCATTCCGATTTTCCCAAATTCGTATTCTCGTCAGCACGAGATGGTTCACACTGCGCACAGGGAGCCATCTAGTGGCGAACAAGAGTCCCACTTACTATAGACAAAGGTAAAGCATTCTTAAGTTCAAGTGATTCAAATCTTCATTCATTTTTAGAGAGTCTTACTCGTGAACAGACGAGATTATATTTTGAAGACGCAGAGCAAACTTCTCTGTAAAAAAAAAAAAAAAAAAAAAAAAAAAAAAAGGCCCCAAAGCTTATTATCGTATCTACATACAAACTATCGTTATTATTTCATTGGGCAAAATTTGAGTGACCAGTATATCTTATTTCAACGAAAGTGTGTCGGTAGATGCAGACTGGATCTCGGTCTTCAAGTGGCCACGGCTGGTCCATGGTCTAACAGCTCTGCACTCAGACCAGCCAACCGAGCAGAGGAGGGGTGGCCACGGCTCTCCCGCGGCTCTACGCCTCTGCATTTGGAAGACGGGACTGGGCTGGACCTCACGGTTGGCCCCAACCCTCGGCTGTCCTGAGAATGGTTTTCTGCGGTTTTCCATTCTCTTGCACTAAGGCGAATGCCGGGACAGTTCCTAGTATAGGCCTCAGCCGCCAACCCCCTCACCTTCTTCGAGCATCTCCTTCACCATCACAAATCTCCCGGCCTGAGGGACGGCGTCACCATCTAAGACGCCCACCTCCCCCTTCTGGGGAGGAATGAAAACATTTTATTATTATTATTAGTAGTAGTAGTAGTAGTAGTAGTAGTAGTAGTAGAAAGTGTGTGTTTGGTGGTTACTTACACTAATGCCTGTATTTCATGCACATCATCCTTTAATTGGTCAGTTTCATTTGTAAATGGTCTGAAGGAATGCAGTTTATCAAGTTTCTATTGACTCAAGGGGAAGTATAACTGGGCAACCATCCTAAGCAAAATATGAAAAATTCCAAAAATGCTTAGAATGAATGTATTGGCCAAAGAAATACAAGCACCATAAAGGACTTGAAAATGATAGAGCGTCGAGACAGGAAAAGAACAGCTGACCTAGGAAGGTCGGATAAAAAATATGAAAGAGAGTAGCCTGACACAAATCAGTGGAAGCAATGTCAGGCTCAAAAATGCTAAAAAAATGAAAGCCTCTGGGACCCCTTTTAGTCGCCTTTCACGACAGGCGTGAGTGTATTCTACCGGCCCCACCCACAGGGAGAAAATAACAGTATTATTGTTATTATTAATCCTGCCCTATTACTAAATTCATTAGTCAGCCCGTACCGTAGTTAGGCCTAGTTTTACGGCTGAATATCCTTCCTGACGCCAACGCTGTGTGGTGAGATGTCATCAGTATTACATGTTTCTGTGCTGGATGGTAGTTTTGTGTATATGAACAACAAGATTATGATGATAATAATAATAATAATAATAATAATAATAATAATAATAATAATAATAATACCCGGGATTCCCGACTATTTAAAATGCGCGCCTTGTCTATGGCCATCTATGCCAACGGACTTGAACTTGTGAACTCCCAAAGAATTTCGTCTTCTACAGTTAGATGGCTCTAACTTCGATTTACTAGCTCGCTTTCATGCATTTAAAACGAACCTAGAACTTAGGAAATTTCATTTTTGTTATTAGTAACCCTTTTTAGGAAGACCGTTTTTTTAATGTACCGAAGTTGTCAACACTTCGGCTGGTTCCTCCTCTAATGTAATCTATCAGATGCTTGTAAATATGTTCTCTTGCCAAACAAAACTGGAGTTGTGTACAGGAATCCAGCCTATTAGCAAAGTATGGTTCAATTTAATCGGGAAGCTTCCCCTTATGGAACTACATAGGAAGGGCACATTAGTGCCGTCTTGTCTGAATTGCTCCAGTGCCTGGGAGTGTGACTTGACGGAGGCATAAAAGGCAGCGGGGCGGCTTGCTTGAAGAATATCCAGCAATACAAGTTAATGGGAGAATTTTCCTAAACATATGATAGTACCTGCGGGTAGTTTGAGGGGAAGGTTTCAGCCGTTTTCTTTTAATGTAATTTCGTGAAGTGGTTTAAATGTAGGATTTTCGGCGAAGTATGAGACAATTTTTCTATTCCTTACCGGTAAATATGTAATGTAAGGGGAATAAGAGTGGTGACCCTCTCCCGTCTCCCATTCAATCTTGCAATTGGGTGACTAAAGTTTTCAAACTCAAAATTTTGTAAATCTCGTCTTGGCTTTAAAGGTTCCTCCTTTAGTCATCCACTTGTAGTATGCAATTAACCTCTGTACCTTTGGGCCGTAAGCCCACTTAGGTTTTTAGTAATTTCTATAAGGAGTGTTGGAGTTTCGCTTCCTTGCCTTTTGTTAATGGCGGGTTATGTGCAACCTTTTCTCTTTTACGCTTAAGGCCATGTAGTATAGGTAATTATGCACCTATTTATCCTGTATGATCCATAAGGCAACTGTTCTTCGTTGCAGCTCAAAACGCTTAAAAGTCTTGACATTCACTAAACCACCCATCGTAAAGGGGTAACCTAAAGTCTGGTGGTAGCCCACGTCTTGGACTCAGCATACGTCACTGGGGGCAGGCCTAGCTTTAGAATGTTGGTGAACAAATACGTAGCACTTTGCTCGGAAACCCAAGGTGAAACCAACACTGCATGGACGGAAGAACGGAAGAAAGATAATAGCGAGAGTATGAAGAGTTTGTTAGAAAAGGAGGAAGAAAATGCATTTACTCAATAAACTCAATCACTCTCCATAGTTGGGCGCAACGTTGTGAAAAATATTATTTCTATTTTATTTATTTAGGATCGTTTCAACCTCCTATGGGTTACGATTGCTCAACTTCCCTGACTGTTGATGTTCTTTCTTTTTACGCCAATACGCCTTCATTCTCTGGCTCTCTTTTGCTCGTTCGTCATGCGTGAACACCCTTCTTGTTCTCCTAGGTTTCTCTACGAACAGATCTGTCACCTCCGCAATTTTCCTTTCGATCACTGTTCTGTTTGTAATATCTACCTCATCAATGCTACATTTTTAAATATTTCGATGAACTTCTTTCAGCCATGGTACTTGGGTCTTTCTTCTTTTCTGGAATACGAGGATCTTATTTGCTATGCGTTCCTGTCCCATTCCTCTCAGTTGTTCATAGAAAGTCAGTCACCTTTTCCTTATAGAGGTTGAAAAGCTCTCGCATTTTTCATACCGCTCTTGATTTGATCTCAAACGGAAGGGAAACTTATTTCTAGTTGCTTACTTGGGTCACAGCATATTCCTCATACATGTACGTTCTTTTTAGTCTTTTTCAGGAATCCCCTTTGTGACAATTGCCTCTGCTGCATAGAGGCATTCAGATTTCACCACGGTATTATATTGACTTGATAAGAGAGGGATTTGGACTTACAAGTTTCCTGACATAGTCTGAATGCCTTTTCCATCGTATTTGCTGCTTCTTCGATAGGTGGCTCCTCGTTGTTGTTAGGAGTCAGTATATACCCTAGATATTTGAATTTGTGGTCTCTCTTTATGTTACCATACTTGGCCTTCATTGCCCATGTTGGTTTTTTGAGACCTCTGTTCATGTACTTAGTTTTCTCAAAGGATATTTGCAGTCCTGCTTTTTCTGCTGTTTCTTCCAAAACCTGTATCTGTGAAGTGTCAGTCTCTAGATTTTCAGTGAGTGACACTAAGTCGTCTACAAATGCAAGATATTCAAATTTAAGTCCAGCCTTTTTGTGTCCCATCTTGATTCCATTCAGGATTTTTGCTGACTCACTTCTTTTCGCCATTCCCTTATCATCTTGTGCAGGACGCAGTTGAAAAGGACTGGGGAAAGGTGCCTTGCCTCATACCTGTCCTGATTTCAAACGGTTCTGATAGCTCTCCAAGGAATTTCATTTGCTACCGGGTGTTTGTTAATGTCTGTTGTATTACCGTACATTAGATGTTTTGTCATGAATCCCAAATTATCTATCTACAGAGTCATATGCCTTTTTGAAATCTACAAATGTCATCCGTACTTTATTTTCTGCTGATGAAGTTTTAGTTTTGATTAAAGTCTTGAAGGCAAATATCTGTTCCGCACAGGATCGTCCTTTCCTGAATCCTGCTTGGTATTCCCACAGCTCTTGTTCTATGTGATTCTCTACTCTATTCTGGAGCAATTTAGACAGTATCTTGTATGCGACTGACAGGAGTGATATGTCTCTATAGCTTTTAACATTAGTTTTGCCTCCTTTTTTATGCAACAGGTGAATGATAGCATCCTTCCATTCATCTGGTATTTTTCCGTTTCCCAAATCTTTTGAAAGAGTCTCACTAACTGTTCTAATACTTCGTCCTCTACCGAGCGAGTTAGCTGTGCGGTTAGAGTCGCGCAGCTGTGTGTTTGCGTCCGGGAGATAGTGGGTTCGAAACCCACTGTTGGCAGCCCTGAAGATGGTTTCCCGTGGTTTTCCATTTTCACACCAGGCAAATGCTAGGGCGGTAAGTTAATTAAGGTCACGGCCGCTTCCTTCCCATTCCTAGGCCTTCCCTATCCCATCGTCGCCATAAGACCTATCTGTGTCGATGCGACGTAAAGCAAAATAGCAAAAAAAACTTCGTCCTCTGAGTAATTTAGAAGTTCCGCCAAGATTGAAGCTTTTCCGGATGTTTTGTTGCTTTGAGGTTCTTAATGATTTATTTTATTTCCTTTTTGTCTGGTGGGGCTGAATCGAAAAGTTTGGATTGGGGTTCTTGGAAGGACTTCTCTTTCTTTGGGGGTTCACAGTTCAGTAATATTTTAAAATATTTGGTCCACTGCTACACTCGGGCGAAACGCTGGTAATTTCACGATTGAAAAAGCTTCAAGACTTAAAGAGCTTAAATGTTTTTAACATCTGCAATCGATGAAATTAAATTATCGTTTCCTTCTAGAAAACGTATTTTTATATAGGCCAAAGGCAGGCATTTATACAAGTGGAGGCACATGCTTCCCCTAGTGCACCGTCACTACATTTCCCTACATAGTGTGCCCGCCCCCTACCCAAAAGGCTCCGGCAAAATATCTACAGGTTGTTAACGGGTTGAAATGTAATAAAATAGGCATTTATCTAACATTATCTTAATGGCATACGGGGTAGGAGAAACGGGGCATACTTAACAAGAATGAGAACACATTCAAATTAAAGTTTAAATTAATACAAGCGGTTTATTAGACCTTGATGACGATGGGAATGACGCATCTATATTCACAAAGGAATTACATTAATTATTAACAATTGCTGTGGTTTAGTATCGACTTGTAGTCGTGTGTGATAGATCCGAGTATTGTTTATCGCAAAGCGATTTGCCATGACGTGATACGAACGGAAACATTTACCATAAACACTGAGGCTATATGACATTATTGACAAATGAAATTAACATTCATGCAACAAGTCTGAGCGATCCCTATTCTAAAATCATACAATTATTTCCCAACGAAATACCATGAAAGAAATTATACAAATGTGGAACAAACACCTGGGTTTGAACCGACCCTCACTGGGATAGAATTCGCCGCGCCGATGGGGCAGAACCATCGCCGACGCTAATTATAGTCACAACATGTCACAGAAAACAACATAAAGAATCACATATTTTATACAATAAACACGTGAGGCACCCCATTCTTCATTTTAGCATCGTAGAATACCAATGCCGGCGTAGGGAACTGAACTGACGACCCTCGGGATGAAAATATGGCTCTGAAATCCCTAGCTAAATTATACTCAAATGAGTAGCAACAGTAAACTAACAAATACTAGTACCAAGTACCGTGTCATTTATAAGCGAATGCTTCATTCTGGCGTGTTGAATATTTCCCATTATTAGTCGATCCATACAGGCCTTTTCTTAGCTCAGGGCCCCTTCCTAAAGAAACGGACACACACAAAAAACACGTCTGTTTGCAAGGTCAGACGTATCCACCCCCTACCAGGGCGGTCAATAGCCTTGCCCATCACAGGCGTAAAGAGCCATTTCTTTAACAAAATCTCCTCGTCCCGAGGTACGTTCACAATAAACTGAGGTCTATTTCTCATTAAGCAAATTGCATCGGCTTCCAATAAATCACCTCGATTCAACACATATATTTTTCATGATTCAATCATGACTTCAGATATCTCACCTATCTTACAACACGACACCGGTTTTTATGATACCAGTACTCGCATGATTACTGTCATTACAAATTTTATTATTGCTGGATTCATCATTACACTATCTTCCCACGTGATTTACCTGGTAATTAAATCATACTGAGTCATCACACCGAAACTTCCTCGTAATTACGATGTAATTAAATAACCCAACGACAATTAATTCATAATTAAACCCTAATCAATTTATGATTAACACATACAGTAATTAGTTTCTAATTAAATCGTCACACGGTAATACAATAATGAATTAAATATTCACACGCTAATCAGCTCAATCAAATATTCATACTGTAATTAACTTCTAGTTAAATATTCACGCAGTGATTAACCCAATTAAATATTCACACGGTAATTAACTGAATCAAATATTCACACGCTAATCAGCTCAATCAAATATTCACACTGTAATTAACTTCTAATTAAATATTCACACAGTGATTAACCCAATTAAATATTCACACGGTAATTAACTCAATCAAGTTGTAATTATGATAAATCTGATCAAATAATCCAGCTTAAATTGTAACACTCCCTAACTAAATATTTCAAAGGAGGCCTGGGGTATCAGTTCCGTCTACATTTCTCGTGACTCTGGGACCTCACGTAGCATACTTATATTACTTACCAGTCATGCATTTATTAATACTGGATCAACTACAACCTAGCTTGAATTACCCTGAATTTCCTAAAATACTGGCCTCCTGACGCATGAACTGACCACAAGTCTCCCAAAATAAAGTAAATAAGTAAGTCTTCTACTGCATGCAAACCTATTAGACTGTTGTTTCACTTATTTACAATTAAATCACTCAGACCTGTTATTAATTAAATAAAATAAGAAATGAAAACTACGTGCCCCATTTCGGCACTTCTACATTTAAACAACGTTATCCCTAACATGATAGCGTCAGCTTGTGGTGAATAATTGCCGTCCCCTCTAATCAGGCCATATAATATGAAAAATACTCATCTCCATCACTTGATGACACCTTGTCAGCTCGGGAAATCCATTTCTGGTTTTACTGTTGACCCATTGGCACCAAGGTTATCACTGGTAGTTCCATCCCTCCTTCAAACTGGAAGTCCATAGTTCCTGGTCGATGAAGCCGCTGGCAGTAATCCTGAGCACACAACACGTCACTATTTATTTCAAAATCTGTTTAATTGCGTTCATCGTGAACGTCCGGCCAGAATTTCGGATATTACTTCGTAATCCGCGGTTTGGTATCGGATTCCGTGTACCTCTCAGCCACTCTACCTTTGTTACTACGCGACACAGTAGTGCCGTAATAATAATAATAATAATAATAATAATAATAATAATAATAATAATAATAATAATAATAATAATAATACGATTCGCGCTGAATGTTCGCGACACGTCACAGTTTTCTAAAAGTTTAATCACTGGCGTCATGTACACCAAATCTATGTAATATTTACGTGAATTACACTATTTCACTCGAAATTTAAGTTTAAAGTCACTTAAACATAGGATCAATGGGAGCTTAACTAAACATAGCTCCGCCCTTGGTAAGCTGAGAGTCCCGAATGACGCGCTTCGCCCTCAGCAGTGCTTTTTACAAGGAGGCATTTTCCCCTACTCCAAATCTGCATATAGCCTATACATGGCCCACTAGAGGTCAAATAGTACGACCATCAGGTGACCATTATTCACCTGATGTGATTGAGACATATCCGTACGATTATTCTTCGTAGGATCTCCTGTAATTAATTTTGTCCTGCTTCCCCTTCCACGCGAGGGTGAACACCCTTGTCAAGGAGGTGTTTTGAAAATAACCAGATGGCCCTGGTACTTTTCCAGACAGAAACAACACAGCATTCTATCTTCATCTGAAAGTTATCGAGTAAGAGGACATTAGACACTCTAAATAAATGTCCCAGTTATAGTTATCTCTATTAAATCGGGAGACGACTCCAGAATTCGGATTTCATTAATTTTTACATCGTAGATAATTAAGTTGACTAGTCTGTATTAAAGATGGTTCCCATATTTCGTTTCGAAAAAGTTTGCTTCCCCTCATTCTCCTAGTCGTGGGGAAGGGACGTCTTCTCTCGAGTTACGTCATGGTGAACCCCCGATTGCAGCCCAGCTCGAGTCTAGGTAGACTTGACCTCTGCAGCGGGTTCCCGCTACACAAAGGAAGGTATTGCGCAATAGATCGCAAGAAATGAAATCCTGTAGAATAAATTTAAAAGACTCATTTTACCTGTCTTAATGATGTGGATACTAATTAGTTTTGGTTTTATTCCCTCAAAGATCATTGCGTCTGTAATTTTAAGGACCAGTATTAACCAGAGGTCCATGGATCATGCCCCTGTCGGGTGCAATAGGAAGACTGCAGTGGTATCTCAACGGCGCACTAGCGCCAGCGCCTTAGAAAGGTATAGCATTCCAACTGATGAGCTCACTGCTACACTGCGGCGAAACGCTTGTAATTTCACAATTGAAAAACCTAAAGACTTAAAGATCTTAAATATTTTTAATTTTAATCGATGAAACTAAATTATGGTTTCCTTCTAAGAAACTTAATTTTTGATATAGACCAAAGCCATGCATTTATACAAGTGAAGGCACATGCTTCCCCTAGTGCACCGTCACTGCATTGTCCTGCATAAGAGGCTTGCAGTGGTGTCTCAACGGCGCATTAGCGCCAGCGTCTTGGAAAGGTGTAGGATTCCAACTGATGAGCCCACTGGTACACCGGGGCGAAACGCCGGTAATTTCACGACTGAAAAAGCCCAAAGGTTCAAAGAGCTTAAATGTTCACAATTTTGTTTGCTGTTCAGAATCAGTTTACCGGAATCGTTCTTGAAGCAGATAGTGGTTGGAGAATATTTTCTAAATTTAATTTAAGGTCTCATAGAAGTTTTTGTGTTGTTCTTCTTATTTTCTTAATTGGTCTCCTTCAAATTTTCCTTTGGCGTTTCGGAAAACTTTGGACGTCAATTTCTCCTTTGAGTTCTGAACCCATCATCATACTCTTTGGTGGAGTTACATATATTCTATGCCTCAGAACATTTCTTTAGAGCAGCTTCACAGTCATCATTCCACCATGGATGGTTTTTCTTTTTTATATCGTATGTTTTCCAGCTTCTTGGATTTTTCGAACTATTTCATCCCATTTATATGTGTTCAATATATCCAGTTCTTTCTGGAAGGTAGCTTTCTATTATATCTTAGTTTATTTTCAGTTCTTCAGTGGTGTACTTTTGTATCCTGAAAGTTTCCTTCTTGGTGTTGTTAGGAATTAATTTCATTTCCATCCTTGTCGGACAGTTGTCTGAATCTAAGTTTGCTTCTCGTTGTACTCTAGCATTCATTATTTCTCTGAGGTTATTGTTTGCAGCATGGTCAATTTGGAACTCTCCTAGCAGAGGGTTGGGCGACCGCCATGTCTTCATCTGCTTTGGGGTCCTCTTGAATTTTGTGGATATTATTTTCATGTTGAAATATTCACAGATATCAATTAACCTTTCACCGTTTTTGTTAGTCCTGTGGTGAGGTGGGTATGAACCTATTACCTTTCTGTACTTCTTTTCTTTCCCTAGCTGAGCATTTAAGACCTCCAATAGAATCTTGATGTTCCTGTCTGGAGTACGGAATATTTCTTCTTCAAGTTGAGACCAGAAATCGTTACTTTCTGGGAATTATTTTTGTTGTCGTCATTAATAGGCGCATGGGCATTGAACACTGTATACAGTTTGTTGCCACTTCTTAGGGTCAATATAGACAGTCTTGGAGGTGGAGATCTGAAATGCACGATAGATTCTGCTATTGAGTGGTGAACAAAGAAGGCGGTACCAAGTATTACCATCGTGTTCTTGGTTTTCTCAGATTTCTTAACTTTAATGGCAGGTTTTCTCTTTAGTATCCTAAAGTTATCTGCTACGGAGATTTCATTTGATATGTACCTTGTTTCCTGGACGACTAGTAGTTTTATCTGACATTTTGCAATTACTTGTATTAGTTCCATCTGTTTACCTGTCTTCAGAAGAGTGTTTACATTGAGTGTTCTAACGAAGTGTTTCTGTTTCGTCCTTAGCTTGCGGGGTGATGGACCCTCCGACTGATCCAAACATGATGGTTAGGGCCCCCAGAATCCTGTGCCCTAAGACCAATGAGTTGGCCGCGGATTTTACCGGCTGAGGTATTAATTTCCAAACATTTTGCATCCATCATGGTAGTTGTGTGCGATAGCACTTGTTGGACAGACCAATGCCCTGTCCAGGAGTAAAACCCAGTTGATAAGACCTTGAGTTAGTTTCTCCGCCCTCCAAGCCGTTGGGAATCTTCCTCTTCCGCACAGGAAACCGTTGACCGGGTGACTTTGTTGCACTCATGTTAATCCCCGAGTGTAGGGTTGACTCTTCTCCGTGGTAGATGTTGCTGAGGTCTCCATTCGTAACCCTTACCAGATGCTACAAATCACGCCAGTGTGCTCTGGGACTCCCATAGGCAGTGGCGCCATACCCTGGGTAGAACTGCCTGCAATGAGGGTCCCTACATGCTACCTGCGATTATTACTATTATTAATCTTATTTTAGAATTTATGAATATTATGCACGAGTGTAAAAACATCTCAGTTAAAGTTTAGTTTTTGATGTCATTTTCATAAAAGCATATTTCGCCATCAACATATCCGCACTACTTCAAGATCCATTTGGAACGTTGGTCTGTTATGCGTTTGTTTTCAATGTAAGTTAGGAATATGTTCACTATTGTTCCTGATAATGACGTCACAAATGCACAACTAAATTTTTACACAGTTCAATCAAGTTCACAATGGATCCAGAAATCAAATATGCGATGATCAATATTTTAGACATTACAATTTCTAGAAATAAAGATAAACTCTCACAGAACACACAGGGAAGCCGCTCAAACTCCGTACACAATAAACAGCGATTCCAATCACCCAACCACACATCAATCAGCAGGACTGAACACAGTGGTGCCAAAGAACAAAACAGATTTAAACAACGAAATACAAATTATTAAATAAATCAGGGAAGAAAATAACTATCTACCCAATATAGTAGACCGTTTGTTATGGAAACAACGGAAAATTCTGAACAACCCCCCACCCGAAAAGACAAATATAAAATTCTCAATTTTGTGAACAAAAACTCATACAAAATAACTACCGCATTCGAAAAGCGACGTTTTAGAAGAGCATTCGGAAAAAACAAACCATTACAAAAACAAATTAGGACATTAAGTCTAAATAAAAATGACATTTTTTCCCAAATCAAGAATGTACGAATTCAGATTCCAAGAACGAAATTGAAATGCCACATATGCCGGACAAACAAAACGCAATTTCTACATCAGGTACAATGAACACAAAACGCAATTAAACGCAATTCTGTAAATACACATTATGACAACGCTCACCTCTAAACAGACATCAGCACATACCTTAAATTACTATTACATAGAAAATAATAGAAAATCATTCAATATAGGTAAAAATTCCTTTGGTGGCGAGACCTAGTGTTTACAGTGCATTATGTCTTCTTGCACTGGCTAGAAAATGTTTTCTTACTTTCATTGACCTGTTACAGCGTCATCCTTGGCTTTGACAACATGAAAGTGACTGAGGTATGAGCGATACTAGTAATGCCATCCCTTATGTACCCAGTCCCAGTTATTAATGGTGTGAAAATGTCGCTGATAGGGTCGGTTGGTGCGTGAATTTCAGTGGAATTGGCAGACTGATATGTAATAACAATTTCTGACTCGGTGGGGAAACAAATGGTAAACCTCTCACTCCTCATTTCCCAAGAAAGTTACGCCTCTTCAGTAACGCCTAGGCCATTTATGACTGCTGATGGCAGAGCTGTTGAGGATTAGACAGGCCTCCGGGGTGAGCACTGAACATACAAATATAAAAAATGGGAATAGTAATATACATCGTGAAAAAGTCAATCAGAACAACCTCAACGATCACACACACACCTAAAATATTCCCCACTATCCACTCTACTAAATTAAGTCGCATATCCGTAAACCACAAGAATTCCAGTTCTATTAAAATGTATAACTTATTAATTCCCTATTGCTACCTAAACATCCCCTAAATTATTATTATTATTATTATTATTATTATTATTATTAATACTGATAAGGTAATATCATGGATTGCAGAGTGATAAGAAGCGTCTAGGGTGAATGGGTGGACAAGGAATTAACTATACAACAAATTTTGAAATTTCATTTCTTTCCTATTTTTTGTAATTTAGAAAATGATAAATAGAAAATCTGAATTAATAACAGCAGCATTAATGAGCTCATCAGCTCTAGCAATAACAAGGAAAAACTTCCAATTGTTAAGAGTTTGTTTGATTTACATAGAAAAGAGCGTTAGTGCTCTTGCCAGGTAATTTTTTTAATAAGAGCTAGAAAAGCTGCAGAAAAATTCACTTCGTAGGAGTCTGCGCTCGAACTATATCATATTCCAGCCTCGCAGAGGCATCAATTTTCTCATGGCGCACTTACAACCTATCGGTTATCCTCAGTTAAAGTATTTACACACCGTTGCACCGATGTGGGATTATTTATTGCTCACCAGTTATATGTTACACTGTTACCAGAAGGGAACTAACCCCCCCCCCCCAAAAAAAACTTTACAAACACCAATAAATTTCAGGAGCATAATTGCCCATACTAAGTGGCCTTAGTGTAAAAAGAAATGGTTGAATATGACTGCCCATAAACAAAAGGCCAGGAGGCGAAATACTTGCCCACTTGTAGAAATAGTTAAAACCCTAAATGGGCTTATGACCGAATGATACAGAGGCTAAACCTTCTACACCAGGGTGAGTAAGTACGAAATATTAAAGCCAATCGTGATTAAAGAAATTTAGAAGTTTTGAAAACTGTAATGACTCCATGCCATGTCGAATGGGAACAGACAGAGGGTAGTCACTCTTCGTTCCCTTACATTACATGTTTCCCAATAGGGAATAGGATAGAGTTCTCATACTTGCCGAAATTCTACATTGAAACCACGAAATTTAGAAATTTACGTAAGAGATTTTGAATCCTTCCCCTGAAACTATGCGCAGGAGCTATCACATAGCTATGAAAATTCTGCTATTACCTTGAGTTGCTGGGGCTTCCTAACACCGCCGCGCCCCTTCCTCCCCTTCCTCCTGGTTCACGTCAATACACCCTCCTCACACTGGAGCAATTGAGATAATACGGCCCTAAAGCGCCCAGCTTCTATAGTATTTTTGTTGGGAAGCTTCCAGAACTCTTTACTGATAGGCTGGATTAATGTACACACACCCAATTTTAATTGGCTAGAAAAATTATTTACAAGTTTCTGATAGGTTGATTACTACTGAAGAAGGAACCAGCTGATGTGTTGACAATTTTGATACCTAAATAAAAGAATCCTCAAAACCTGTTTGCCAACTGCAAAAATTAACATTTCCTTATACAATAATCAGACTTCGTCCCGCTAGAGGGAGCAATTAAAACGATGTACATCTAACAGTTCAATACCAAAATATCTTGTAGTATACCAATTCAAGTTTGTTTAGATAGATGGCCTTATAGGAGGCGCGCAGTTTAACTGGCTGGGGAAGGTGTACCCCCGGTACAATTACTACAAAGTTAAATGTGCGATTTGATATAATCTGATGACGTTCATTCAAGAGCGAAAAATGCATCCTGTTCTAAATTAAATATTTCCTTTTCAGGTATTTTCCAGTGTTTTAATCTGCACAACTTTCGACAAACTGAAGAACCTCTGTGTTAAAAGCCTGGTTGTCTACTGTTTGTCGCACGCTTTCGTTCTACAACACCAAAGTTATTCTAATACCCGAGGGTACCACTAATCCATATAAATATTCCTTCCTTCCTTCCTTCCTTCCTTCCTTCCTTCCTTCCTTCCTTCCTTCCTTCCTTCCTTCCTTCTTTCCTTCATTAATTTTCATTCATCCATTCCCTGTTATCTTCCAAATTTCTCTAATACACACCGCAAAAACTGTCTTGAATATCAAGAATGCAATGCAATAATAAATTTACAGAATGCTGTTTATTGTATTACAGAGACAGACACACAATCTGGAAATGTTAACTTTTATAAATTTAAATGTGTTTGCTACGAATATCCAACGCAAATAAAGGGCATTAATGAAAAAAGTTCCGATTTGTGCTTTTCTTATGTGAGGATTGTCCCTTGTTCACCCTGCCCTAGTATCGTACGGCCTCCTCTGGTATTGTTCAGGTCTCTGACAAGCTGCGGCACGCTTGCGATCAGTACATCACAGATTTGGCTAAAATCCCAGAACTGGCCACCAGTTGAACCGTGGGAACCTGGGACCAAACGGCAGCAATTTGTTTTCACTTACTTTATATTTTGGTTTATGTCGCGCCGACACAGATACAGTAGGTCTTATGGTGACAATCGGAGAGAAATAGGCTGGGAGTAGGAAGGAAGTGGCCGTAGCTGTAATTAAGGTACAGCCCCAGCAAATACCTGGTGTGAAAATTGAAAACAACGGAAAGCCATCTTCAGGGCTGCCGACAGTGGGATTCGAGATCACTATCTCCCGGATGGAAGCTAAGAGCTGCGCGACCGTAACCGCACGGCCAACTCGCTCGGTCAGCACCATTTAGCACTTAGCCATGGAGCCGGACGTAAAAACTAAGTGAAAGTATAAGTATTTTTCAGTGTCCATTTTCAGAGTTCCCTATTCCTTGAAAAAAACACTGTATGCCGGATTTTCATTTTCAGAACGTCGAAAAATAGAGGTTTGTAATTTAAGTTAAAATGTGTTCCTTCGGTGAACGACTGTAATATAAATACAAATTGAGATATAGTAAATGGTATCACCAACAAAGGTGAATATAATATCCTTGGAACTCCTGCGCAGACCTCCTTACCAACAGTAGATCATTTGTTAAATTATTTATTTACGTTAAGGCATTAATAACGTGACTAACATACAAGAATAAGAAGATAGGGCACATTCATCAACAATATGTTTGGGAAATTCGCATTTGCATGTTGGACTCGGGATTTAGCCCCATTTTGTACAACAAGATAGCACATCCACCAACTGTTCTGATTCTGCTCAGCGTCGACCAGGCAGAGAAGACAAGGCCAGTGGCTGAGGATCTTAAAATGGAAGCTGAAGAGCCCCATGTGGTACTACATAGCTTTTGAAGGATGCTAATTTTGCCTTCAGTTTAGCTACAGTACTCCTTACCCCCTGGATAGTTTGCATATTTGTTATGGACTAGGAACCCGCATCCAAGCTAACAGATGCATGGCTCGACCCACGTAGCCAAATAGCTCGGTTCCTAGTTTCGAACTCAAATGTGGGCCTGAAAATATTATTTTCCGTTATTTCCCATTTTCACACCAGGCAATTGCTGGTACTCTATCTTAACTAAAGCTTCATTCGCAGTTCTGGCTGTGTTCATTTCCACCGTCTCCATAAAACCTTTCTCAGTCGATACGATGTAAAAGTAACAGCAAAAATATATGACTAGATGATTGCCCTCAAACTAGATATTACTTCATATTCGGCGAACTTGTTGCTGTGATGAAAGGATGGCGCTTCAGTTCTATTAGGATGAGGTTGATGCCTATATTTTTAAAATACTTATTAAGATGAATTGATAGATAATGAATGTGACTTCCACCTACATACTCCATAAATTATGTATCACTTCATTGTGCGCTTAACGGGCAATTTCATTCTTTTTTAATCCGTTTACCTTCCAGGGTTAGTTTTACCCTCGGACTCAGCGAATGATCCCACGTCTGCCGCCTCAAGGGCAGTGTTCTGAAGCTTGAGACTTTGGGTCGGGGATACAACTAGAGAGGAGGACCAGTACCTCGCAGAGGTGGCCTCACCTGCAACAGGAGCCTTGTGAGGGATAAGAAAGTAATAATGAAGTGTCTGTGGCCTTATGTTAGGTACAGTAACGGCATTTTCCAGGAGGAGAATTGGGAAACCACGGAAAAATATTACGAGGATGACTGAGGTGGGAATCGAACTCGTCTTTAATCAGTTGACCTCCCAAGGCTGAGTGGACCCCGTTACATCCCTCGTTCCCGTTTTCAGATTTCGTGGCAGAGCCGGGAATCGAACGAGTTTATTTCATCAGTATCCCTTTTATTTTGAAACCGACTACATGTTTTTATTAGAATAGTGAGTGAAACAGCCCAGATCTAATTTTACAAATAATCGAAAACTAAGACAAACGACAAATTAACCCAGAAAGTGAGAATGATATAACGAAAGGAAGAGTTACCTGCCCACAATAGAAACAATGTCATTATTTATTTCCTCGCCTGCGGCTGAACTGGCTTGCATGGGTACTTTTGGCTATGAATCGTGCGAGCAATTAAAGAAACCTGCAGGTGGATGAGTGGTCAATAGAGGCACATACATTAATAATAATGATATTTGTGTAATATCTCTCCCATTGCTAAACATTATAACAGACGCCAAGTTTGTCCCACAGGAGTTTTTTAGCGTGCTGAAAGTCAGCGACATGAAGCAGTCTCTTCTGGATACTCTCTAGTGCTGGGCAGGAAATATCCCAGGCACCGTTTGCCACGGTGACGAAAATAAATGTGTGTAGGTGCCTAAAATTTTGAAATTCTAACTGCTGAATTCCAGTCTGAAGGCATCATAATATTTTCGGGACTTCTTTCCATTCTAGAATTTACGGTGTTGGGTGTGAATAAGTTGAATCTTCGCGGCGAAATTTCACGATCGAATGCCGTTCCGGACATTAATCTCATCTGACGAGTTAATGAGATGAAATGAATGAGTTAACATATGTTAGCAGGAAGAGAGTGGGTGAAATTCGGTGACCGTACAAAGCCTACTCTTGTCGAATACTCTGCTCAAGGCTTATTATGTTAGGTACCATCCCGGCATTTTCCTGGAGGAGAATTGGGAAACCACGAAAATTCACTTCGAGAATGGCTGAGGTGGGAGTTGAACCCCTCTCTACTCAGTTGACCACCCGAGGCTGAGTGGATCCCGTTCCAGCCCTTATACCACTTTTCAAATTTCGTGGCAAAGCTAGGAATCGAACCTGGACCTTCAGAGGTGGCAGCTAATCACGCTAACCACTACACCACAGAGGCGGGAAAACATGAAAGTAAATAAGTCTATTTATGAAAGACTAATTAATTAGTTTGTTCTTCGAACATATTTCAGGATTCATGGGTGTTTGAGAATTTCATTATTAAATTTCAATATAGTAACTTCGTGTAGTTATTTCTAGAAGGGTGCAGCCCTTGTAAGGCAGATCCTCCTACGAAGGGGGTGGAATCTGCCGTGTATACTGTAGGAAACTGCGTGCTATTGTGGTGGAGGATAGTGTTATATTTAGTGTGTGTTACAACAATATTGGGGACAGCACAAACCCCTATTCCTAGAGTCAAGGAAATTAATTAATTAATTTAAGGTTTAAATCTTTGACCCAACCGGGAATTGAAACCAAAGAGAACTACGGCGACCATTCAGCCCAGGAGCCGGAAAAGTTCTTGGTCACATCCCGAGGTGGCGCAACAATATTTCAGGCACACCCCAATGGAGGTGAGTTGCATGAACAATTTTATCCGCATACCAGCTCTTCTACCATTTTCAAATCTCTGGCAGTACCGGGAATCGAACCTGGGCCTCTTATGATTGGAGCTAATAGTGCTATCCGTTACGCTACGAAGGATATCAAGCAGCGACAGAAGCGATGCAATCGCATTTTATTTTTCCCATTTACTTGAAATGAATATTTTGAAAGGAGTGGCTTATATTTCGCTACATGCATATTTGTCTTCGTGAAACATAAATAAATAATTGGTGACCGGTCCACGTAGATCTGGAAGTTATTCCGATTCAATGAAGGGTTCGTTCGTTGATTGTAAGATACCCTGTGCATGTATTCAGTCGGTGGATAACCTTAATTTAAACGAAGGTCTGGAGTGATGTAGATGTTGATTCCCATAGGGAACCTAAAATATTTGTCCTGAATGAGTAAATTTATAATACCAATATAACGGTCCGTTATTGGACATTATAAATTTTCCAGCTAACTCATTCTTGGTTGCCTGCGTTTCGCCCTCGTGTGCTAAGTTAGGCTCGTCAGTTGGGACTTAGCACACCACCCAAGACGCAAGGCTAGTGCATATCGTGGAGGCCACTGCATAGGCTACTTGAAGCCACCAGCAGTGCCAATGCACTATGAGAGCTATGTCTCATTTCCAAAAATTGATGCCTGCCTGGCCATCAAATGATGTGGTGTGCTAAGTCCCAACTGACGAGCCTAACTTAGCACACGAGGGCGAAACGCAGGCAACCAAGAATGAGTTAGCTGGAAAATTTATAATGTCCAATAACGGACCATTATATTGGAAGGTCTGGAGCTCAATCAAGTGCACTAATCCACGATTTCACAAGGATGCAGAATTTTATCATTTTCAGGATTTTCATTTCATTTATGCTGGTTATCAAACAATGCATCTCCAGAAGGCAATGAATAAATCACGGGGAAAAATGCATAAAAAAACGTAATTATTATTTGTTTGTTAACCTTAATTGGTTAATTCCAATGGCACGGGGGCTGGGTGTATGTGTTGTCTTCATCGTCATTTCATCCTCATCACGACGCGCAGGTCGCCTACGGGAGTCAACTCGAAAGACCTGCACCTGGCGAGCCGAACATGTCTTTGGACACTCCCGGCACTAAAAGCAATACGCCATTTTTTTTACTTGTTTGTTCAAAAGACCCCGTGGATCAGGCGGCAGCACACCGGCCTCCTACCGCTGGGTTTCGTGGTTCAAATCCCTGCCACTCCATGTGAGACTTGTGCTGGACAAAGCGGAGGAAGGACAGATTTTCCTCATGGTATTCCGGCTTTCCCTACCATCTTTAATTCCGGCATTACTCTCCAGTATCATTTCATTTGTCAGTCACTAATTAATAATTGCCCCAGAGGAGTGCCACAGGCTTCGGGAGCCGGCACAGTTCTTATCATCGCCGTTAGATGGGGCATCATTCATTGCATCCCTCACCCGGTTGAAACTGGAAACAAGCTGTGTACTTTCATTTTCTTTATTTATTCAACCATTTTCTTATTTTTATCGTTCCATTTTTGTAAATTTCATATATTTCTTCAGCATAAATAAATTTGAGTCAGTACTGACCTTGCCTTTTAATTAAAGTAGCTATGCCTTCCTTTGTATCATGTCGATCATACGACTAAGTGACAAGAAGAGTCCGTTAATTCCCTGAGATACATAAGAGCCTACAAGTTCATGCCACCGATCCAGCCGAGGCCGATAGCAGTTGCTTATGGCAAATAAAGGGTACAATATATCCCAAACTATACTTACTACATGTGAGAAAACTGAGAAAATCTGGCACCAAGATCGACCGCTTAGCTTTTCGATGTAATTGTTACTAGCCGTCACGAGATTATATCGATTACACATATCGATTATAGTAATAATTGTAATTGTTACCAGTGGTCACGAGATTATATCGATCACACATATCGATTATAGTCACCGTTCAGTTGTAGTCGATGCATATCATCGTTTTAAAACCTCATAATCTCCGTCCTTGATACGCTATAGAGATGGCAGAAACTAATTTTCTACCTAGGTTTTTAAGAAGCCACCATATTACATTATAATTCTAGAGTGGAAAGAAGCCCACCTGGTGGCCACGAGCGTTAAGGCGTCAAGTCTAAACCGTCTGCCACCGCTGGTAAACGGTTCGTGTCCGTTTTCTGCCTCTGGAGCAGTAGTAGAGTGTCGGCTTCCGGATCCCAAGATGGCGGGTTCAAACCTGGCAGAGGTAGTCGGATTTTTGAAGGGAGAAAAAAAGGTCCATTCGGCACTCCATGTCGTACGATGTCGGCATGTAAAAGATCTCTGGTGACACATTTGTTCTTTACCCGACAAAATTCATTAAAGCCATAGACGCCCAAGAGAGTTTCGGTTTAGTTGGTCTGCTATCTAGTGGGCCTAGACGGAACGTCGAAATTGACAAGTAGACAGCCAGATGGCGTCAAAAATGCCTGCACACGGTAGCTGAGGCCATACGATTATTATCAGAATGTTGGTTGGCAGCATAGGAGAGGTGGTTGTATACAATATCTGATCAATGGATTGCGTACCAAAACCCTACATTCAGTTTCAAATCTCTCGACTAAGTGACAAGAAGAGTCCGTTAATCCCCTGAGATACATAAGAGCATACAAGTCCATGCCACCGATGCAGCCGAGGCCGATAACAGTTGCTAATGGCAAATAAAGGGTACAATACATCCATCCCAAACTATACTTACTACATGTGAGAAAACTGAGAAAATCTGGCACCAAAACCCTAGATTCAGTTTCAAATCTCTCGACTAAGTGACAAGAAGAGTCCGTTAATCCCCTGTGATACATAAGAGCCGACAAGTTCATGCCACCGAGGGCATGTTTGATTGCTATCTGTCAAGCCAGAGAGTATACAGTTCCTCTGATCGTCGAAGAATAGTATCGGCGGCTACATACTCTTCGATTCTCTAACCTTTCCCAGCTTCCAAATATATTCAACAGATGGTGGACCGTTCCTAATAACGTCCCTGCTGCTAAGGGGGGAAAAAAACTTTGTACAAACAGACTCCATCATGACATGCTGTATGCTTTAGACATTATCTGGGAACAACTATCAAATGAAAACCTACCTAAATTCTGCCTGGCAAAACGCTCCTTCGAGACCGACCCATGAGTTCACAAAGCAACCGTTCTATATAGAGGAACTGCGATTAAAAATACCATTACTTTCTACGACACAATACTAAGCTTTACATCAAGAACTGCAGGATAAGAAAAAGAGCGAATATATGGATAGTTTCTCACTAAACAGACGGCATGATGACGTCGAAATGGATGAATACCATATCGGGCTTCTTGTTAAATGTTCATAAAACCATTGAAAAGGGAAGGCAAAACAACGTGACTGCGATAGGGATATCAAGACGAGTTATCTGACCTAATTTATAACGAATCACTATCACTAAACCTATCACTATCAGCCAAATCAATCATTCAATGATGTGGCCTCTTTAAGTCATAGATCCAAACAGGCTTGTAGCAGTCTTCTCCAAGTGGTACGGTTGTGTGCGATTCTCTGCCAGGTGATATCAGCAATCTTCCTGATATCTCTGTACCATCTGTCTGGTGGGCTTTCTCTAGGCCTTCGGTGTTCTATAATAAACCTTAAACACAACACGTTGAAAAACATCTAGACAATGTCAGTACAGGAAATAGAAACCTTCGTGGACTAGTAGCAAATATGTTCGCTATTAGATGGAGTTTCATGTGGCGACGATAAATTACATCAACTAGGTTACGCAACACTGAATGGTAATGGGTATCCCCGCTGAATCGGTAAATCGCACCTACCATGACCTATCGTGTACCTCACAAATGTGCTCCCTTGACATAATTCAATCACTAACCACGACCTTTCAGTACAACAATCATTTCCATAACAACTCTCCGTACTATTTAAAAACAAAACAAAACAAAATATCTGCGTGGCTATCAATCATCTCCATGATAATTATCACTATTTACAAACCAAGAAAATATTGGCGTAAAGATGATTCATCTCTGCGTCCAACTGTTCAAAAAAATGTGATGGTTGAAAACACCACCGTAACTGATGAAGATCCAACTAACCTTCATTAGACATTGTCACTCGTGAGGATCAAATCAACCTGCATTACACCTAGCCTCAACAAAAAAGTTCTAAAAAAAATGCAAATGTGCGCCACCGGTGATACACGATTTTTAAAAAAATTACCTTTCAAAGATTGCTTTGTATTTAGCATTGCATTCCTTAACAGACGACATTGAGTTTTCATACATACAACATTGTTTTTTCACATGAGACCCCCCGATCAATAGTCACTTTGGGTATTATAACAATTTGAGAGACATCTTACGTACTTTATTTTGTACACCACCAGTGGCGCATGTCGGAATTTTGGGAACTCGATGATTGTTCACCGTCGGGATGAACGTATTAAGTGCCTCAACCTCATCAAATCCTAGTGATACTGCGATTGAACAGGGCATTCTGAGAATACAGCAGTACAACGACTTGAATATTATTAACACAGAACAATCTTAAGAAGAGGTTTTTAAACTAGAACTTTCCTTATAACTTCGAATTTCAATTCATTGAAACCTAAGGAGTTACTGTAAACTTGAAAAGCTTCATTTTGACATGTTGGATCTATTCTACCACAAAACCCTCTGGACACACAATTTTTCAGGAATCCGAAAAACGGGAACCCACAAAAATATCACTTCAAGCCTTACTTAAACATTCCTGGTACATTGTACAAATCCTTCACCGCGTCTCAGGGTCTCACAAAATCATCCTGGGCCATAAAATCGTGCACTAAACAACAAATGAGGTCTACAGGCTATCATGGACTGTGCCCTCTACTTACGTAATACCTCCCAGTACATTTTAAACCAGACTGTTGCTATAACATTCAACTTTCACGCATACTCGAGTCTCAAATCTGTTCTAAATTACATCGAACTACCACATTTCACTCCTAAATTCTAAATCCGTTACTGATTCAATTTCCTCAGGATTATTCGTATTTTACAGGACAAGGTACACATTTATTATTAATTTCGCATTGCAAGTAGACACAAACAATAATGAAATTTTAAACGATCTGACACGGCTAGAATGATAATTTACGCTTCTGGACACAGCTGCATTTACCTAACATCCACATTAAAAACACATTTTAAATATTCACACACGAGATTTTAGCTTCACAAAAAAAAAATTACCTTCAACATTAAGTTGTGACGAAACCTGCCATAATGAAAGAAATAGAGTTAACCCAAGAAATACACTAGTGAAACCCAGCTATTATTATCAATCCACTGGCTGTTCCAGTGGAATCAACTGATACCATGGGACACATTCTTGACCATAAAAAAGTATTACACATCTTCGTGATTATTTGACAACTTGCACTAGAAACCTAAAATAAAAGCATACACATAATATTTGGTAGTAACACTAGCCACTGTACTTTGTACAAAACTTTATTTGCAAAGCAAATTCTCGTTTTGACAACACACGCGATACTGTACACATTACTTGGACATATGGTGCATAACCTTGTTTGCACCGATTAGTAACGTGAAGGACCCGAATTTTGCAACTGTCTAGCCCAATTCACGTTCTCAGCCGATGCATCACACCTGGCCTAAGAAAAGAAGACAGACTCGTAATTTGTACTGTTCTGCCTCCAAACACCGCATTGGATTCACCGTGTCGTAACCGTAATGCAATTCAAGCTAAGACTTATCTTACAATTAGACAATGTTAATATAAATTGTGACCCTACATAAATATCTACTCACAGTTCTGACTGTATTGATTATGCCATAAGTCTTATAACTGTACCTCAGTTCTGTTAAATTATTACACCTCCACATGCGTGGAAAAGTTTCTAAGTGTTAGATACTTTTCCACCCGTGTGCAGGTGTAATCAAGTGTTGATTCGTCATGACGTGAAATTCTTCCAAGCCCCTAACTCAGAAGTAATTAGAGTCCTTATTCGCACGGTCATTCTCGTCATCTTATGGAATACTAGGCCTGCTAAGAACTACTAATATTCTGAGACTTCTACTTCTTACTATGAAATCTTAATGTGGTTTAGTAACTTGTCAATACAGATATTAAAATGTTTAATTAGAACGTCATACAATTTCCTATATCTTTCTTCACACGTTATTATTCTTCTCTAACTTCTTAAAGTTGTATTCTCTTGTTTGGTACTTCGCCTTGTCGGTATCTCGTGACGTAGTAATTACGTAATCTGCCGATCCAACTTAGCAGTTTTATTTCTTCGGAGTTGTTTGAATTCTTTACCGCCGATGATATGCAGTGCCCTTGTAGGCGTTTATTATTTTTCTTAACATTTAAACTTCTTTTTTTCAGGTTTAACCTTCTTCTTAGATAGATATGTTATTGCGTTCTGCCAATAGGTCTTCTGCGAATCGAATATTTTTTCCAATAATAAATTTTAATAATATTCCGCCGTCCTTCTTTCACACAGCCTTGTATAATTCGTTTCCTTCCATGTGCCTGATAAAAGCACCATTTGTTTACATTTATGAATATGTTGACGTTCTATTTACGATGTGCTCGTGGCATAGCGACCATTTTTGCTCCAAACAACTTCACTGCAAGCAGTGAAATGGCACATCAGAGAGTGGGGTGAATTAAGGTGTGATAACCCCCAAAAAATAAAAATCCTTACTGATTCAACACCGCATTCATTGGTGCCAATTCACCATACTTAACCAAAAAGGAGGGGAAGAAGAACACCTTTGTCTGAGATAATCTATGGAAATTTATAAGTCAGGTCTCATTCGAACAGACGTGTTTAATGCAAATTGTTGACGCATACAAACCCAATACTGTAATAGTAGATCGGAAATGACGCATGTTTTAGAGGGCTGCGCAGACTGAAGCGGAGTGCTAAGATTTGGCAACGTGAGAAAAAAAGTGGGAGTACTTACGAGATGAGCCGTGACGCGTGAATTTATAAAAGGAAGCTTTTGAGATTGTGAACTACCCGCTGATCGGATAGACTTAAAACTGAATCAGTATAAAACAGGGGTCAGGAGCTATAATTTGATTACTTTCACTTCGCTGAAAGATTACGTTTAGCGGAGCCGAATGTCGATTAGGGACGTGGTTTACCACCTCTCCGACCACTCAGCCCAGACACTATAAATAAAACCCGAACCTAGATGCAGGATCCCATTGTAATTTGTGCAGCCGCAGTACTTACGAGTCAATAATGAACTCTGGATATCAGTGTGTGTGAAGTGTTGTGTCGAAGAAAAATATATCAGCGCGGTGTAAATATCGCGAAATAAGCCGCGTGGTATGAGATAAAGTACAATAGTGATTAATAGAGGTGTTGTATCAACATTTAATCCTTTAAATATTGGCGACTTCAATGACGGCTTATGATGCAATCATCAGAGAACGGGCAAACGCATCAGGTTGTTTAGAAGTAGTGAGACAGCGATTACATTCAGTAATTAATAGTGGCCGATATAAAAGCATTTAAACAGTGAATGACGCTCAGTAAATTAAAAGAACGGTGTTCGTGATAGGAAAAACGTTTGCATACTCCATGGACAGTCGTGGTAACAATTAGTTTTCATTAACCAATTTTCCCATTTTTGCCTGTATGTTCGAACCCACGATTGGAAACAACGAGAGTCGCGCCTAGTGCCAGCATTCATCTCTTCAGGGAATGTCTAGAGATTCCAACAGTAGTAGACCACAATTCAAGACATGGACGGTACCACAAGGGAGAGGAACCAAGAACTATTTAAGAGTGAAGCTGTCGTCATGAAGGTGTAAAAACCCAGATGTACCCTCGAGATGGCAGCAACCCTTACGAAGTATCGATAAGTACATTTTTAAATATAATAAACCATAAGATTTGCATGTCGATATCGCCTTTCATTTGTAAATAATAGTCTTGTTTATTTTATACATTTAATATATTAAATATAGGAAACACTATACGCGTGTGACTGGGAAAAGTTATTTTATTAATTTAATTAGGATTTCTTCTGTGATTTAAGGATAATCACTAATATTTCAGTGGGATTATTTGCATGAATTAGTACGTAAGATCCCATAAATTTTTAGTGCGTGTGAAGCATATATTTTAAGGGAGAATGGCACTTCAGCTAAATTTATAATTTCCTCCTAATGTTACTAACTGGTAAGGATCTTCATAATAATTTGAATATAAATTATATGTTCGCTTCACAGGGTAATACATGTATTTTATAAATCCCATAATAAAAATATGATTATTAAAGATGTTCACTCTGAGGTGCAAATTGTGAATTATATAGATACGCGAGTGAGATGGCATTAGTTAAATGGCCTGTGGGAATAGGGTCTTCTATACAAATGAATGAAATGGATTTGAGATGCAGTAGCGAGACAATGGGGAAGATGAGACTTGTGAAATGTTCGCGATGACGGAATGACAAATAATAGAATAATGATGGCTGTCGCGACGTATTGGACGTACTGAATTAGGCTGTATATGGCCGGAAAAATAAGATTTGGCGGCCGTTTAAATAAATGTGTACTTGGAAACGAGTCCAAATGAGAAAAAAGAAAGAAACAAAGAAAGAAATGGAAAGTGTCTTTGTGGCCTCAAGGTAGGATACTGACCACTACCAGAGGGAGAGATTTATGATGTAAGGGATTTGTCCGGTCCGTACAGACCGAGTTGTCTCCTAGAGTTCTCAGAACATTTGCTCTTGTATGTTTCCTTCATTCACCACTGCAATATCAATCCCATGCTAATGATATACAGTATTATGAGTAGCGTTGATAATTTTATGATTCTGCGAAGGACGTATTCTTCCCCCATTTTTATTTATCAAATTAGCTCGTGATAGGAGTTTCAGATTTGGCACCTTGGAAGCTGGAGGAGGTGGGTTCGACCCGCGTCAGAACGATGGATTTAATCTGATACCTTATGGCTTGACTGGGTCATATCTTCAAGATGTATTGTTATATTGCTATATATATTGTATTGCTATATGTTTGATATTTCTCTGCGTAATGTATTTCCGTTATTCTCAAGTGTTTGTGGTGATGGGTAGGATACCAACGTTGTGTTCATTCGCTTTGAATATAACAGGGTCAGGTAAACCCAGGATACGTGTATGTGTTCAGTATACTATGTAATTGATGTGGTCAAATAGACGATGTGTTCGATATGCGACGATGTAATCTCGTGCGTGAAAAAAAAAATGTACTAATCTGCCTAAATTCCACAACCATGACAGCTAACTAATAACATGATTTAATGAGAGAATGCCATCCCGACCTTCTGGTCAATCCATTCAAATAATAGATACCATCGAGTATCAGTGCTCAAAGAAATATAAGCTTGCGTTTGTGAAAAATGTATATAGTATTAGTGCGCGCTAATAAAGTGATTTACAGTATGCCAAACGATAACCAGGACAGTATACGAACTGACAAAGACGTAGAGGCATATTGTATACAAATGATTGCTTTACTATTGATTATTTTTTATGTGTAATAATATGGCATTAGCTCATGTATTTACCGTGTGGTTCTATCGGTTTAATAAAATGTTTAGCAAATATTGCGAACAAGTCTCTTCTCATTTAATAATATTAATTTACAGCATTACTCTTACATTGTATAGAACCCTTCTTTCGTTACATTTAATGTATTGCCCATTTTTCTTTTAAGAACATTCCATTACCCGTATGCTTCTGAGTTTTAGCCGTTGACGCAATGAAAGTAGGGAGGATTGGACTTCGAGCACCGGGATGTGATTTCCGAAGTCTCTCATACAGGAATTCCATTTACATATTTGTTTGTGAAGCCGGATTGTGTAATTGTTGCCCTGATATGCCCGGGATGGGTACAATACCTCGAACATATTGGCCTACGACCAGAAGACGTGCACAAACGTATAAGCACTGTGACTTTTGGGACTTCGCAGTATGAGAAATAGACAATTGATTCAAATTGATCTGATGAACGTTGTGCTCGACACAGCGATCTAATGGAAACCTACTGGTTCAAACAAAAATTGAATAAATGCTTGAATGTACATTGAACATTTCGTGGTCCCCAGCTGGCCGATTAGCGAATAACAAAAAAACAATAATAAGAATAATCACAATAATGATAATGACGTGCGGTTTCAGTAGAGGCCTTGTGCAGAGCCGACGATGAGACATTTTTAGTATTAAAAAGGAAGATATTATAGCCTATCTACCATGAGAATTTCTCTAAAATCGGTATAGAGTATTTCTACTCGGACTGCGCAACTTTTATGTTACACTGCAGTGAACAGTCACAATGAACAGGGATGTTCACTAAGCAGTTACAGCTTCAAAAGCAGGTTGCTGTCGAGAATTGAACCTCCTATATGCAACCTGCGCGTCTGACAGCTCGGATCATACCGCTTAGCCGAACAATTCGTCTCCTTACTCCCAAGTTTTCCCAGCCCAAATTTGCAACATTTTCTTAAGACTATTCTTTTGTCGGAAATTATTCAGAACAAACGATGCTGACTTCCTCTGGATCTTTTCCACTTCCCTTTACCACCTGTTGTGGGTTGTAACATGGACGTGCATACTGAATTTGTCTTTGATGTCCGTCGTTCGCATCACTGCGAGTGTTTTCATGTCATTCACAAACAACTCTACCTTTCTGAAACAGGATTTCACAGAACTGTATAACTGTGATCCAAATTACGGCAACCATCGCCAAAATGTGTTATGTACAATCTGAAGAAATGAAACAGTATTCATTTGTAACTACACATACAGATATTATTACCATTTTAAAACATTACCTTCGTGTGAAATTCGTCACACTTCATGTGTTCGGCAGAAACCATGAATAAAGAACTATATACAAAGGTGTAGTATTTTCTGTTTATAGTCTAGAAAACAAAACTATATTTCTGTGTCCTCATCGGAGAGTTTCTACTAAGTAGTACCTTTATAATGTATCATAGCTTTATTTTTGCGAAACCATGGAATATTTCGGATTTTATCATATATCCCGCATTGATAAAACAACAAATTATTAAACAGCATTTACGTTTAGATGTTAAGTTTCATCAATATCCAGCAAGCAGGTCAGACACGGTGCCAGCCGTTTTAGAGGAATTCGTAACACCAGGAAGTTCTTTATTTTTGTAATAAATAGCAGCACGTTCCACAGCTGGATTCATTTTACAGCTTATAACAGGAAGAAAAAACACTTCCTTTATTAAAGCTGTGGTTTCTGGAAACGATGGTATATTTTAGTAAGAAAAAAATTATTATAGCCTAACCACCACAGGCATTTCTCTAAAACCTGTGAATAGAGTATTTCTACTCTGACTGCTCGTTTTATATATTTATTTAGCGTATGGAATATACAACAATATATCAATTATATACTAAAATAACTAGGGCGTTATTACTATTCGACATAAAACAGAGTATACAATGACAATGCATGCACTCAATTTTTACTTTACACTACAGTCGAAAGTCACAGTGAACAGGGATCTTCACAAAGCAGTTACAGCTTGAGAAGCTTTTCGTGGTTTCCCATTCTCACAAAGACAAAATGTCTAGACAGTTCCTTTTATACGCCATGGTAACTTCCCTTTCACCTTCACCTCATCTCAAATCACCGCTACACATCTCCTGGCCTGAGAGTGGGCATCATCCGCTCAGGGGCCCTCCGTACCCCATCAGCGTGAGGGATGAAAACTTAAAATGAGAAGACTTTATGCTGCTACTAGTAGTAAGTAGAATATTCTCCTACGTCATATTACACAAATTTTGTAGTTGTAATAGAAGAAGAAGAATTGAATAGAATAGAACAATAGAATAGAAGAAGGTCTCACCTCTCCAGTAGACAATCGGTCCTCATTCAGCAGTTCTTCACATACCGGCTGGTTCACAAGCCGCTTATTTGTTCCGTAGGTAGGTAACCAAACTAACGCGTATGTCATAGTCATCCGAAAAATATCAGTACCTGCTCTTTTATGGCCTTAGTACAACTATACCGTTTATATTATGCTTATCACAGAATGAGCTCATAGATTGTATCGTACAGCAGAACGCAATAGTTGATGAAGTAATTACAGATGTTTGTACGGATATAAAGACGTGTTTCATGCGAAGGTCAAGAGATGGCAGCACTCAATATGCTGTGATCGAAGTCAGTCCTATCATTTTCCAAGCCTTGCAGAAGTGTGAGAAACTCTATGTAGGCTATACTGAATGCAAGTTCCGTGAATATCTTTCTGTCATTAGATGTTTTAAATGGAGTGGTTTTGGACATTTCTCATCTAATTGTGAAAAGCAGCAGTACTGCTCCCAGTGTTCTGATAGTCATGATATCAGCACATGTCCGAGAGGTAAAAATGAATGCGTGAATAGTAAATTTCAAAATCAGAAAAACATTATGAGAAACATTTCGGGAACTTTAGATTCTCAACATTCTGCTATGTCATCAGACTGTCCGATCTACAGGAAAATATTTAACATTGTTAAATTAAAAATTAATTATGGCTGAACTTTTCGTTTATCAACAAAATTTACATAAGTATTCAGTTCCTACTCAAGAACTAATGTTAAATTTCATCACAATGAGAGGACAGTTCTGTGCATACAAGAACCGAATGTTAGAAATAATAAAGTAATTGGCTTCGGATTAGATTTTCACGTTTACACTTCAAGAAATAATGCGCCTGAAGAGCGAATTCTTGCGGCTATAGTTACTGAATCTAAGACTGTCCTTTTGTTGGGGCAATACTGTTCTGCTGACAGAGTAGTAGTGTGCAAAATGTTTAATAGTGGGTAGCTTTATATATGCAATGTGTACTTTGATTCTACATGAGATATTAATATTGATATAAATTTCTTGGAACGTATCTGTGAAGACCTGAGAGGGAAAAATCACTACTAATAACTGGAGATATTAATTCCAAACATAGTTCCTGGGGTAGTCTTGTTGAGGATACTCGAGGAAGACTATTTTATGATTTCTGCAGTTCTCATAATTTGACTTAAACAACGGCAATAAACCAACTTATATATGTTGTAATTCTCAGAGCTTTTCAGATATTAGTGTTTGTAGTTCTGCGCGTCTTTAATTTATGACTGGAAAGTCAGTGATACACCAATGCTGCCTATTCACGCTTTAATAATGATATCTCTAAAACCTACAGAAAAAATACCTACAAAACAAGCCACCAATTACACAACTCGTATCTATAAGACAAAGAATATTAAATGGAATCTTTTTGTCAGTCTTCTAAAAGAAATTTGCAGACAGTAATGAGAGACATAGAACTCTGTAGTACAGCAGACGAATTAGATCAAGCTGTTAACAAATTAGATAATGATAGAATCAATCTAGCTGAAATTAATTTACCTAATCTCTCTCAGAAATCTTGCAAAAACTTCTGGTGGAATTCTGAACTTGAATTTATGAGGAAACGTGTTCTTGCCTGTTATAGAAGATATAAACGTAGTCGTTGTCCTCTGCTAAGTCAGCTGTATGAAGAAATATATTTGACTGCTAAAGGGGAATGCAAAAAAAAAAATGATGTCTAAAAGGAAACAAGAAAGGTGGAAAGAATTTTGAACAATTCCAACCAAAAATAACCCCTGGAGACTCATTTATAATTTATCTAGGAGGCCAGATAATTTTAATAATAATCTTACTACAATTGAGACTGAAACTGGATTCACCACTTCTTTTCAAGATACCGCTGAGGTTTTAATGAACGGATTTTTTGGTGATGAAGTTGATGACACAGATCTTCAAGAAGCGATTAGGATATTTTCTCAAATTCCACCCGATACTGTAGATGATTTACCGTTCTCAGACCAGGAGGTAGAACGAATCATCCTTTTACAAGATGATAAGAAAGCTCCTGGATGGGATGGCATATCTGCTAATTAAGAACATTCACTTATGCTTTCCACAAATGTTGTTGTTCTATTTAACAAATGCCTCGCTCTACATTTCTTTTCTACTTCCTGGAAACTTGCAATAGTTAAAATAATTCTCAAAGATAATTCCTTAATACTAGGCACAGTTAAATCATTCAGACCTATTCGTCTCCTTCCAATACTAGGGAAAATTCTCGAGAAACTGATAATTGATCGATCACATGTATCATCATGGTCACTTAAGCCAAAAGCAATAGGGTTTCACACCTCAAAGAACCACTGAAGACGCGGTTCTGTATGTGGTTGATTGGATCAAAAACATCTTCAAAATTAAGAAGGTAGCTATGTTGATATCTTTGGATATAACATGTGCTTTTGACAATGCTGGGTGGCCTAAAATTTTATCTCAGTTGAAAGAGAAAAGATGCCCAAAGAATTTCTATAGATTAATGCAAGCTTACTTCAATAATCGAGAAGCGAAACTTGGGATTGGAACCAAGATCTCTGAACGAAGTATTAGCAAGGGATGCCCGCAAGGATCACCATGCACCCCTGGCTTTTGGAACATCTTACAGGACGAACTTATACAATTACCTCTTC